>NC_054475.1:620000-792500 GCF_017639515.1 Carcharodon carcharias | reverse complement strand
TGCTGGAAAGGGCATGCATGGATGTGGGGCAATCGGAGGATGTCCCATCATTGAACAGGTTTGTGAAGATTCATTATCTAGGCATATAGATGGTAGTGGTCATTTGGTGGTGGTGGTGGTCTGGGGGAAGAGCCATTGTGTGACCACTCTCCATGGAAATGTGCACCAGCAGCTGTCAACAGTAGCACTCTTGCCTTGGACTCAGAAGGTTGCAGGTTTAATTCCTACTCCAACAACTTGAGTATATAACTGTAGGCTGACACTCTAGCACAGGACTGACAGAGTGCTACACTGTCAGAGGTGCTATCTTTCCAATGAGCTGTTAAGCCAAGGCTCCATCTCAGGTGGATGTAAAAGGTCCCATGTCACTATCCGAAGAAGTGTCCTAGGCCAATGGTTATTGCTCAACGAACATATGTCACATAGATTATCTGGTCAGCATCATGTTACTGTTTGTGAGAGCTTATTGAGTGTAAATTGGCTGTTATAGTTACTTATAACAGTGATTACACTTGAAAAGGTACTTCAAAAGTACGAAAGCACCGAGGGTTAGCCTACGTTGTGAAATGAGCTATATAAATGCAAATCTTAACATCCCCAGGAAAGATAAAATGGACTCACATATGCATCCATCCAGTTTGTTTTGCCAGCTCGATTTCATTTAGCAAGCTTTCTGTTACTAACTTGTGGCTTGTGATATCAGAGTCTATTTATCAACTATGTAAACAATCCAAATCATCCAAACATCGGACCAGTCAAAGGATAAATAGAGCAATCATTTCATGATGCACTCTCCTGACCAGGAGCCAGAAATTTACACACATCTGACAATCGAAAATATTCCTTGGTGATAGCATTTCAGTTCCAACTGACCTTCAGCAACCTCAGTTATGTAGATAGATTGGAAAAGTTGGGACTGTTTTCCTTGGAAAAGAGAAAGTAGAGAGAGGATTTGATAGATGTATAGAGGAATAATTGAGACCGAGAGGGCAAAGATTTAAGGTCATTGTCAAAAGAATCAGTGGTGACAGGAGGAGGAACTCTTTCATGCAGTGAGTGGTTATGATCTGGAATGTGCTGCCTGAGTGTGCGGCCAGTTCAATCGAGGCATTCAAGGGGGAAAAATGTGCTGGGTTACGGGGTGAAGGTGGTGAAATGGCAGGTACATTGCTCATTTGGAGAGCTGGCGCAGACAGGATGGGCCAAATGGCCTCCGTCTGTGCTGCAGCATCTGTGTGATTCTGTGATTTGCAGCAATTGGGATTTGCGGAGCTTCAGGCCCTAGTTAAAGATAGTTCCAGAGCAGACAATTACTGTAGGCATTACAGGGAACACTCCTGCCAGTGTGAAACAAGATAAAGTCATGGGAGATTCAGTAATATTTAAAAGAAATAAAAGAATGACTGGAATAAGAAAGGATGGGAAATAAAAAAAATCTAGGAAATCATAAAGGAGGAGAAAAAAAGTTGGCAATAAACACAATAAAAAGCTGAGCAGATCAAAATTAACAACTGTTGAAGGAAATGTGGTGATGGTTGTTGGGGGGGCAGGGGGTGTTGGTGGGGGTGGGGCTAGACCTCCCTTCCATCAATTGGAGTTGGCTGATATACATAAGTCCTGCTTGTTATGGTTCCCACACTCTCTCTAAACCTCTCCTTCCCCTCCTCATGACCGGCTGGCCAAGTCAAAGACTGCAATCCTTTTCTAATAGACACAGTGCTTTTGAACTGAGGCCGATTTAAACCAGAACGAGGTCCTGTAATAACAGTGATAGCAATTACTTGGGGAGTAACTGTCAGAGAGCTGTGCTCCAGATAAACAGGAAAAGCTCTGGCAGCAAACAACGAAGCAGTTATGCAATAATTCCTGAAATAGGATAGTCCAGTGGGATGAAGTAAATTGTTCTATTTGGAATGATGAAGTGCTAGTAAAATAAGCTGAGGTGTTCTTACAAAATAAAAAATTAGTTATCCAATACCCATGGAATTATTGCAGGGTGATTCAATTAGTTCTTGAAATGGAGCAGTCATTAACTCTTTCCCAGCAATAAATGTCAGTATGTTCGTTCAATGGGAATAACTGGAGAGGCCAAGATAACACATAAACTAACTGTTGACGGTAGGTAATTTAATGTTAAATTTACATATTCAGACTATAAAATATTTGTTCTGAACAAATTCATTTCATGGTTTTTACTGGAAGGATGGTTATCAGCCAGTTCCTCCAAGACGCTGGCCACAGTCCAATCCTCGTCTGTACGAGCCGGGACGGGGAGACAAAGAGGCAAATCTGGAGGTGGTAGGGGGCAGGGTGTGCAAATACCAGCAGAAACCAGCCTGCATCATGTTGGATTATCAGAAAAATCCCCCAAATAATTTCAAGTTTTATTCTGGTCAGGCCAGGATCATCGTGTTTGCGTTCTGCCACTCTCCATTGGAATGACAACTTGTTTGCCGGAACCGTGGAATTCAGGCTGGGGTCCCAAAATAGTTTAGGCCTCTTGGCAGCCCCAACAAATGGACTGCAGGTACACTCCACTTGCAAACCACCTGTTTGTACCAAATGCTAAAATTGGCCCCAATCTTATGTTCTGCCAGACCAGAGACAATTTTAAGACAGAATTAAATCTCCAGAAGGAATGAATTTAGACAAAACTACATTTTCTTTACCAGAAAAAGATTGCTATCATGAAGGGGAGGGGAGTTTACTCTGATACCCTGGCTAATGTTGCATCAATGTTGCATCTTGCATCAAGAATTCAGGGAGTTAGGCAGTAGACTAAAAATCAGGACCTCTCGGGTTGTAATCTCTGGATTACTCCTAGTGCCACTTGCGAGTGAGCACAGAAATAGGAGAATAGCACAGATGAATATGTGGCATAAGAGCTGGTGCAGGAGGGACGGTCTTGGATTCCTGGATCACTTGGACCGTTTCTGGGGAAGGTGGGACCTGTACAAGCGGGACGGTCTACATCTGAACCAGAGCGAGACTAACACCCTTGCGGGCGGGTTTGCTAGTGCTGTTGGGAGGAGTTTAAACTAATTCAGCAGGGGGAGAGGATACAGAATGTTAGCCGAATAGGGACAAGAAAGACTCTTTCTTGGACTCGAACTCAAGTTCTGTCGAAGGGTCATGAGGACTCGAAACGTCAACTCTTTTCTTCTCCGCCGATGCTGCCAGATCTGCTGAGTTTTTCCAGGTAATTCTGTTTTTGTTTTGGATTTCCAGCATCCGCAGTTTTTTTGTTTTTATCACTATGGTACAGTTTAAGTTTGTTGTGGACAAAGAAATCGACAAGTTGCAAAAAAAATGTTTTGGATTGGGGGAGAGTGGAATTTAGTAAAATAAGGCAGGATCTGGCCAAGGTAGACTGGGAACAGCTACTTGTGGGGAAAACTACAGAAGAGCAGTGGGGGATGTTTAAAAAGGAAATGGGGAGTGTACAGGCTCAACATGTTCCCTCTAGGGGGATAGGAAGGAGTAACAAGCCCAGAGAACCATGGATAACCAGAGATATTCAGAATATGATGAGAAGGAAAAGAAAGGCTTTTAGCAGGTACAAGGGGAGCAAATCAGCAGAGGCATTAGTGGAGTAATGAAAGTGCAGTGTGGAGCTTAAGAAAGCAACTAGGAGAGCAAAGAGGGGATATGAGAAAGCTCTGGCTGGTAAAAGTAGGGAAAATCCCAAGATATTCTAAAAGAATATCAATGGGAAGAGGATAACCAGGGAAAGTGTAGGGCCCATTAGGGACCAAGGGGGCAATCTATGGGCAGAGCCACAGGACATCAGTAGAGTGTTAAACGAATACTTCACATCCGTCTTCACCCAAGAGAATGAGGATGAAGGTATCGACCTCGGGGAAAGAGACTGTGAGGGTCTTGAGCAAATTGATAGAGGGAGGGACAAGGTATTGGAGGTGTTGGCAGGCTTAAAAGTGGACAGATCTCCAGGTCTGGATGATTTATGTCCCAGACTGCTGAGGGAGGCCAGGGAAGAGATCGCAGGGTCTCTGACCCAAATTTTTAATTCCTCTCTGGCCACGGGGGAGGTGCCAGAGGACTGGAGAACAGTTAATGTGGTTCCGCTATTTAAGAAGGGTTGTAGAGATAAGCCAGGGAGCTACAGGCCGGTGAGTCTCACGTCAGTGGTAGGGAAACTATTGGAGAAAATTCTGAAGGAGAGAATCTATCTCCACTTGGAGAGGCAAGGTTTGATCAGGGATAGTCAGCATGGCTTTGTCAGAGGGAGGTCATGCCTAACAAATTTGATTGAATTTTTTGAAGAGGTGACCAGGTGTGTAGATGAGGGTAGTGCAGTTGATGTAGTTTATATGGATTTCAGCAAAGCCTTTGACAAGGTCCCACATGGGAGACTTATAAAGAAGGCAAATGCACATGGGATACAGGGTAATTTGATAAGGTGGATTCAAAATTGGCTTAGTTGTAGGAGGCAGAGAGTGATGACAGAAGGATGCTTTAGTGACTGGAAGCCAGTGTCCAGTGGTGTACCACAGGTATCTGTGCAGGGTCTCCCATTATTTGTCATTTATATAAATGACATAGATGACTATGTTGGGGTAGGATTGGCCGTTTGCGGATGACACAAAGATTGACCGGTTGGTTAACAGTGAAGTTGAGTGTCTTAGGTTACAGGAAGAAATAGACGGGATGGTCAAATGGGCAGATAAGTGGCAGATAGAATTTAACCCTGAAAAGTGTGAGGTGATACACTTTGGAAGGAATAATTTGACAAGGAAGTATTCAATGAACAGCATGGCACTAGAAAGTTCTGAGGAGCAAAGGGACCTTGGCGTGTGTGTCCATAGATCTCTGAAGGTGGAAGGGCATGTTAGTGGGGTGGTGAAAAAGGCATATGGGACACTTGCCTTCATCAATCGAGGCATAGATTACAAAAGTAGGGAGGTCATGTTGGAGCTGTACAGAACCTTGGTGAGGCCACAGCTGGAGTACTGTGTGCAGTTCTGGTTGCCACATTATAGGAAGGATGTGATTGCACTGGAGGGGGTGCAGAGGAGATTCACCAGGATGTTGCCTGGGATGAAACATTTAAGTTATGAAGAGAGGTTGGATAGACGTGGGCTATTTTCGTTGGAGCAGAGAAGACTGAGGGGTGACCTGATCGAGGTGTACAAGATTATGAGGGGCATGGACAGGGTGGATAGGGAGCAGCTGTTCCCCTTAGTTGAAGGGTCAGTCAGGAGGGGACACAAGTTCAAGGTGAGGGGCAGGAGGTTTAGGGGGGATGTGAGGAAAAACTTTTTTACCCAGAGGGTGGTGACGGTCTGGAATGCACTGCCTGGGAGGGTGGTGGAGGTGGGTTGCCTCACATCCTTTAAAAAGCACCTGGATGAGCACTTGGCACATCATAACATTCAAGGCTATGGGCCAAGTGCTGGTAAATGGGATTAGGTAGGTAGGTCAGGTGTTTCTCACGTGTCGGTGCAGACTCGATGGGCTGAAGGGCCTCTTCTGTACCGAGTCATTCTGTGATTCTGTGATTGTCTATTCTTCAGCCGTACCTGAAAATGGATTATCTGGTCATAATCACATTGCTGTTTGTGGGAGCTTGCTGCACACAAATTGGCTTCCACGCTTCCTACATTACAACAGTGAATAAGCTTCAAAACAAAAACAGAATTACCTGGAAAAACTCAGCAGGTCTGGCAGCATCAGCGGAGAAGAAAAGAGTTGACGTTTCGAGTCCTCATGACCCTTCACAGAACTGATAACTTCAAAACGACTTCATTGGCTGCCAAGCACTTTGGTGTATCCCAGGGTTGTGAAATGTGCGATATAAATGTAAATCTTTCTTTATATCCATTTCTTATTTGCTCCCATGGTATAGACCGTAAGACCGTAAGACAGAGGAGCAGAAATTAGGCCATTCGGCCCATCGAGTCTGCTCCGCCATTCAATCATGGCTGATAAGTTTCTCAACCTCATTCTCCTGCCTTCTCCTTGTAACTTTTGATCCCCTTACCAATCAAGAACCTATCTATCTCGGTCTTAAATACACTCAATGACCTGGCCTCCACAGCCTTCTGTGGCAATGAATTCCATAGATTTACCACTCTCTGGCTAAAGAAGTTTTTCCTCATTCTCTGTTCTAAAAGGTCTTCCCTTTACTCTGAGGCTGTGCCCTCGGGTCCTAGTCTCTCTTACTAATGGAAGCATCTTCCCCACGTCCACTCTATCCAGGCCTTTCAGTATTCTGTAAGTTTCAACCAGATCCCCCCTCATCCTTCTAAACTCTATCAAGTATAAACCCAGAGTTCTCAAACGTTTCTCATATGTTAAGCCTTTCATTCCTGGGATCATTCTCGTGAACCTAAATGAAGGATTGAAGAATTATTTTTATTCATTTATGGGATCTGTTTCTTTGGCTGGGCCAGCATTTATTGCCCATCCCTAGTTGCCCTTGAGAAGGTGGTGGTGAGCTGCCTTCTTGAACTGCTGCAGTCCATGTGGTGTAGGTACACCCACAGTGCTGTTAGGAAGGGAGTTCCAGGATTTTGACCCAGCGACAGCGAAGGAACAGTGATATATTTCCAAGTCAGGATGGTGAATGGCTTGGAGAGGAACTTCCAGGTGGTGGTGTTCCCAGCTATCTGCTGCCCTTGTCCTTCTAGATGGTAATGTTCATGGATTTGGAAGGCGCCGTCTAAGGAGTTTTGGTGAATTCCTGCAGTGCATCTTATAAATGGTACACACACTGCTGCTACTGTGGTTGAGGGTATGAATGTTTGTGGATGGGGTGCCAACCAAGCAGGCTGCTTTGTCATGGACCATGTCAGGTATCTTGAGTGTTGTGGGAGCTGCACTCATCCAGGCAAGCGGGAAGTATTCCATCACACTCCTGACTTGTGCCTTGTAGATGGTGGACAGGCTTTGGGGAGTCAGGAAGTGAGTTACTTGTCACAGGATTCCTAGCCTCTGACCTGCTCTTGTAGCCACAGTATTTATATAGCTAGACCAGTACAGTTTCTGTTCAATGGTAACCCCCAGGATGTTGATAGTGGGGGATTCAGTGGTGGTAATGCCATTGAATGTTAAGGGGCGATGGTTAGATTCTCTCTCATTGGAGAGGGTCATTGTCTGACACTTGTGTGGCACGAATGTTACTTGTTACTTTTTAGCCCAAGCCTGGAAAATGTCCAGGTCTTGCTGCATTTGGACATGGACTACTTCAGTATCTGAGGAGCTGTGAATGGTGCTGAACACTGTACAATCATCAGTGAACATCCCCACTTCTGACCTTATGATGGAAGGAAGGTCAATGATGAAGCAGCTGAAGATGGTTGGGCCGAGGACACTACCCTGAGGAACTCCTGCAGTGATGTCCTGGAGCTGAGATGACTGACCTCCAGCAACCACAACCATCTTCCTTTGTGCTAGTTATGACTGCAACCAGGGGAGAGTTTCCCCCCGTTTCCCATTGACTCTGAGGCGATAGTACTAACTGTTGACAATGTAATGTTTGATGGAAGAAGATTAATGAATCACAATAGAAACTAAGCTAATCACAATTAGGGTATTGACACCAAGGCCACATCTGACCAAGTCAAGGAGCCTGGGGGCTCCACTGAAGTCAATGGGTATCAGGAGAAAACTCTCCACTGGCTGCAGTTGTACATTGCTGCAGGAGTTTGTCAAGGTGCTGTACTAGGCCCAACCATCTTCAGCTGCTTCATCAATGACCTTTTCCCCCCATCATAAGGTCAGAAGTGAGGCAGTTCACTCATGATTTCACATTGGCAAATGGCTCACCTCCTGATTCTTGAAGCCTTTTCTCCACCTGAGGCACATGTGTAATGGATTCTCTGAACTTGTCTTGTGCAGCCTCAGCACTCAAGAAGCCTGACACCAAGCGGGACAAAGCAGCCTACTTGATTTGCAGCTCATACCTTAAACATCCACCAATAGCATCTCATGACTGTGGTGTGCTGTACAGGATGTGCTGCAGCAACTTCTGTAGCGCTCCCTGGCAGCACCTTCCAAACCCATGGCCCCCACCACTTAGAAGGACAAGGGAAGCTGGTGCTTGGATAGACCACCAGCTCCAAGCTTCACCCCGACTTGGATATATATTGCCGCCCCCTCACCTTCACTGGGTCAAATCTCTGAAACTTCTTACCAGCCGCTGTGGGAATGCTTCCTTCACATGGTCTGTAGCAGATGAAGAAGATGGTCCATCACCATGTTCTCAGTAAACGAGGGGTGACCAATAAATGCCAGCCTTGCCAGCAATGCCCACAACCCAATAATGAATAAAAATGTATTCAGAGATAGATTCAGAATACAAAAGCTTAAAAGATTCAGATCAGCATTGTATTCCAATCCACAAAGTGAAACCTTTTAAACCCAATCTTTTTGACTTTCAGGTTGTATTTTTGAAATTTGTCAAACAAAAGAATCCTAACACCGAGGAGCTAACCAAAGTGACATTTCAAAAATATATTCCATCCCTCAAATAGCTCAAAAAACACCAAAAACTTTTCTGAGGCATCTCCACATATGAGCATCATTCCAACTAGATGTAGAAAGTGACAGCACTGCCCTTTTATGTTGGGGTCAAAGGGTTCAACATATGGGCGGGCTCTCTGCTGAAAGTTTCCACTTCCTGGCCTGCATCTCCTCTTAGTGATGGAATGGAATTATTACCACACAGCACTCTTCCAGCACAGCAATGCTATCTTGCTGTATTCTTGTGTTGTAGCGCCATCTAAAGTGACTTCATTGATTCTGTTGTTCTCAGATTTTAATCCCCATTAATGTTACATTAAATGGCAGCGCAGTGTAGGAATATGACCTGAATTTTACCCTTGGCGGGAGGGCATAATTAGTGGGCCAGTGACCATTCGGGAAACGCTCCTCCCCACCGTGATCGGCCCCCGACCGCCATTTCACTGTGGCTGGCCAATGAAAGCCCGCCCGGCGTGGGACGCGTCCTCCCAATGGCCGGGAAGGGGTGGGCGGGGGTGGGGCCTGTTGGCTGCTGGCTCCAATAGCTGCACAGGCAGCTCCTCGAAGGCTGCCGGGGAAGAACACGGCTTCTGCGATGTGAACATGGAAGTTATGGCATCAAGTGCAGCTGGAGATACCAGGCGGGAGGGCAGGTCGAGTGGGCACTTGCTCCTCCCCCCCCCCACCCGCCGGTTTTCGGATCCATGCCTTGCGGTGCTGTTGGAGGAGGTGGCTGTCAGGAAGGACACCCTTACCCCCAGAGATGGAAGGAGGAGGGCACTGCACCTGACAAAAAAAGCTAAGGTGGAGGTGGCAGCCCAGCTCTGCAGCCACGACGTTGTGTGGCAGACATGGCTGCAGTGCCACAAAAGGTTTAACGAGCTGCTGTGCTTGGGAAGGGTGAGTACTGTGGTGGCATGGGTCAGTGTGTTGAAGTGTTAAGGGCTGGCAGCACCCCCGTGGAGGTCAGGGGTGTTAGATTGTGAGTGCCGACTGTCAATGACACCGGAGTTGGTCAAGGGGGTGAGCCCTGCTTGGACTGAGCGCTTTGCGGCCTTAATGGCCTTAAGTGGCCTCTTAATTGATGGAGGGTGTGGCTCCAACCGGCCTGAAGATTGCGAGCGTGTGGGATGTTGCTCGCTCAACATCTTCTCTCACTATTTTTCTCATCAGTAAACTGCTTCACTTCTGACCTTATGACCGCCAGGCAGGGAGCAGGGTAAAAGGTCATCGATGAAGCAGCTGAAGATGGTTGGGCTTAGGACGGCATCCTGACAAACTCCTGCAGCGATATCCTGGGCTGAGATGATTTCAACAGTCTAGGTTCCGCCTCCAGAGTGTCCTCCTTAAACCACTTTGTCTTGCTACCTCCCTCCTTGCATTTAAAAGCGTCTTCAAAATCAAAGTGTCGCCCTTGATGAGAGTGGTAGCACTCTCGACTCTGCGTTAGAGGGTTATTGGTTCAATCCCAGTCCCAGAGACTAGCCAATATCCAGACTGACACTTCATGGTCATTGTGAGGAGGTGCTGCTCCCTGAGGCCTTATCTCCCTCTCAGGTTAATATAAAATGCCCCTGACACTATTCGAAGAACAGCAGCAGGGAGCTCCCCGGGTGTCCTCATCAATGTTTATCATTTAGCCAACATCACTAAAATCGATTATCGTAGAACGATACAACACAGCAGGAAGCCATTCTGCCCATCATGCTTTTGCTGGCTGTTTGAAAAATCGGCCTAATTAGACTCATATCCTGCCTTTTCCTCAAAGTCCTGCAATTTTTTATCTTCCAAATATTGACTCAACTGCTTTTTGAAGTTATTTTTGAATCTGCTTCTATTGCCCTTTCAGCCAGAGCATTCCAGATCATTACAACTCATTGTATACACTTTATTTTCTTCATTTTACCCCTGATTCTGTTGCCATTAACTGGTCGTTTATCACGTTGCTGTTTCTGGGACTTATTCTGCACAAATTGGCTGCTATTTCCCCACGTTTACAGCAGTCACCACACTTCAAAAATATTTGGTTGTAAGCCACTTTTGAATGTCCTGAGTACGTGAAAGGCGCTATATAAATGAAAATTCAGGAGGATGATGCCACAAGTGCAGGTGTATTCATAGCGGGAAAGGGTTGACAGGCTGTGTGCTGCCTTTCTCTTGATAAAGAAGGCTGAGATGTGACCTAATAGAGGTGTTTAAAATTAGGAAACGTTTTGATAAAGTGGTTGCAGAGAGGAAGGCTCAATTTATCTGATCAGGTTTGGAATCACAGTGTCTGATACTGATCAGGTCCAAAACTACCCACATACCTGGATACATTTAAAAAGGTCAGAATTCCAATCCAGGATGCAGCAGAACATCCTCAGTGTAGAAATCAATGCAGAGAGCAGCTAAGAAAATCAGCGTAGTAATCATGACGCCTTTTTACGGCACTAGCTGTATGAATGTTAGCGAATTGACGAATGGATGGATCAGTGGACGGGTAGGGTGGTAGGGTGAGTAGGTGGTGAGGTGGCCGGTGGGTGAGGTGGTAGGTGGGTGAGGTGGTAGGTGGGGGAGGTGGTAGGTGGCTGAGGTGGTAGGTGGGTGAGGAGGTAGGTGGGTGAGGAGGTAGGTGGGTGAGGTGGCAGGTGGGTGAGGAGGCAGGAGGGTGAGGTGATAGGTGGGTGAGGTTGAAGGTAGGTGAGGAGGCAGGTGGGTGAAGTGGTAGGTGGGTGAGGTGGTAGGTGGGTGAGGAGGCAGGGGGCTGAGGTGGCAGGTGAGTGAGGTGGTAGGTGGGTGAGGAGGCAGGTGGCTGAGGTGGTAGGTAGGTGAGGTGGTAGGTGGGTGAGGCGGTAGGTGGCTGAGGTGGTAGGAGGGTGACGTGTTAAGTGGCTTAGCTGGTAGGTGGGTGAGGTGGTAGATGGGTGAGGTGGCAGGTGGATGAGGGGGTAGGTGTGTGGGGTGGTAGGTGGGTGAGGAGGTAGGTGGCTGAGGTGGTAGGAGGGTGAGGTGGTAGGTGGGTGAGGTGGTAGGTGGGTGAGGAGGCAGGTCGGTGAGGTGGTAGGTGGGTGAGGTTGCAGATTGGTGAGGTGGTAGGTGGGTGAGGTGGTAGGTGGGTGAGGTGGCAGGTGGGTGAGGTGGTAGGTGGGTGAGGTGGTAGGTGAGTGAGGAGGTAGTTGGTTAAGGAGGCAGGTGGGTGAGGTGGCAGGAGGGTGAGGTGGTAGGTGGGTGAGGTGGTAGATGGGTGAGGTGGTAGGTGAGTGAGGTGACAGCTGGGTGAGGTGGTAGGTGGGTGAGGTGGTAGGTGGGTGAGGTGGTAGGTGGGTGAAGAGGCAGGTGAGTGAGGTGGTACGTGGGTGAGTTGGTAGGTGGGTGAGGTGGTAGGTGGGTGAGGTGGTAGGTGGGTGAGGAGGTAGGTGGGTGAGGTGGTAGGCGGGTGAGGAGGCAGGTGGGTGAGGTGGCAGGTGGGTGAGGTGGTAAGTGGGTGAGGAGGCAGGTGGGTGAGGAGGCAGGGGGGTGAGGAGGCAGGTGAGTGAGGTGGTACATGACTGAGGTGGTAGGTGGGTGAGGTGGTAGGTGGGTGAGGAGGTAGGTGGGTGAGGAGGCAGGGGGTGAGGTGGCAGGTCAGTGATGTGATAGTTGGGTGAGGTGGTAGGTGGGTAAGGAGGCAGGTGGGTGATGTGGTAGGTCGGTGAGGTGGTAGGTGGCTGAAGTGGTAGGTTAGTGAGGTGGTAGGTGGGTGAGGTGGTAGGTGGGTGAGGTGGTAGGTGGGTGAGGCGGTAGGTGGCTGAGGTGGTAAGAGGGTGAGGTGGTAAGTGGCTGAGCTGGTAGGTGGGTGAGGTGGTAGGTGGGGGAGGTGGCAGGTGGCTGAGGGGGTAGGTGTGTGAGGTGGTAGGTGGGTGAGGAGGTAGGTGGCTGAGGTGGTAGGTGGGTGAGGTGGTAGGTGGGTGAGGTGGTAGGTGGGTGAGGAGGCAGGTCGGTGAGGTGGTAGGTGGGTGAGGTTGCAGATTGGAGAGGTGGTAGGTGAGTGAGGAGGCAAGAGGCTGAGGTGGTAGGTGGGTGAGGTGGTAGGTGGGTGAGGTGGTAGTTGGGTGATGTGGAAGGTGGGTGAGGAGGCAGGAGGGTGAGGTAGTAGGTGGGTGAGGTGATAGGTGGGTGAAATGGTAGGTGGGTGAGGTGGCAGGAGGGTGAGGTGGTAGGTGGGTGAGGTGGTAGATGGGTGAGGTGGTAGGTGAGTGAGGTGGCAGCTGGGTGAGGTGGTAGGTGGGTGAGATGGTAGGTGGGTGAAGAGGCAGGTGGGTGAGGTGGTAGGTGGATGAGGAGGCTGGTGGGTGAGGAGGCAGGTGAGTGAGTTGGTAGGTGGGTGAGGTGGTAGGTGGGTGAGGTTGCAGATGGGTGAGGAGGTAGGTGGGTGAGGTGGTAGGCGGGTGAGATTGTAGGTGGGTGAGATGGTAGGTGGGTGAGGTGGCAGGTGAGGGAGGTGGTAGGTGACTGAGGTGGTAGGTAGGTGAGGTGGCAGGTGAGTGAGGTGGTAGGTGGGTGAGGTGGTAGGTGGGTGAGGAGGTAGATGGGTGAGGAGGCAGGGGGGTGAGGTGGCAGGTCAGTGAGGTGATAGGTGGGTGAGGTGGTAGGTGGCTGAAGTGGTAGGTTGGTGAGGTGGTAGGTGGGTGAGGATGCAGGGCGGTGAGGTGGTAGGTGGGTGAGGTTGTAGGTGGGTGAGATGGTAGGTGGGTGAAGAGGCAGGTGGGTGAGGTGGTAGGTGGATGAGGAGGCTGGTGGGTGAGGAGGCAGGTGAGTGAGTTGGTAGGTGGGTGAGGTGGTAGGTGGGTGAGGTTGCAGATGGGTGAGGAGGTAGGTGGGTGAGGTGGTAGGCGGGTGAGATTGTAGGTGGGTGAGATGGTAGGTGGGTGAGGTGGCAGGTGAGGGAGGTGGTAGGTGACTGAGGTGGTAGGTAGGTGAGGTGGCAGGTGAGTGAGGTGGTAGGTGGGTGAGGTGGTAGGTGGGTGAGGAGGTAGATGGGTGAGGAGGCAGGGGGGTGAGGTGGCAGGTCAGTGAGGTGATAGGTGGGTGAGGTGGTAGGTGGCTGAAGTGGTAGGTTGGTGAGGTGGTAGGTGGGTGAGGATGCAGGGCGGTGAGGTGGTAGGTGGGTGAGGTTGTAGGTGGGTGAGGTGGGAGGTGGGTGAGGAGGTAGGTGGGTGAGGAGGTAGGTGGGTGAGGTGACAGGTGGGTGAGGAGGCAGGAGGGTGAGGTGATAGGTGGGTAAGGTGGTAGGTGAGTGAGGAGGCAGGTGGGTGAGGTGGTAGGTGGGTTAGGTTGTTGATGGGTAGGGTGGTAGATGGGTGAGGTGGTAGGTGAGTGAGGAGGCAGGAGGCTGAGGTGGTAGATGGGTGAGGTGATAGGTGGGTAAGGTGGTAGGTGGGTGAGGTGGTAGTTGGATGAGGAGGCAGGTGGGTGAGGTGGCAGGTGGGTGAGGTGGTAGGTGGTTGAGGTGGTAGGTGGGTGAGGAGGCAGGTGGATGAGGAGGCAGGTGGGTGAGGTGGTAGGTGGGTGAGGTGGTAGGTGGGTGAGGTGGCAGGTGGGTGAGGTGGTAGGTGGGTGAGGTGGTAGGTGAGTGAGGAGGCAGGTGGGTGAGGTTGTAGGTGGATGAGGTGTTAGGTAGGTGAGGTGGTAAGTGGGTGAGGTGGTAGTTGATTAAGGAGGCAGGTGTTTGAGGAGGCAGGAGGGTGAGGTGATAGGTGGGTGAGGTTGTAGGTGAGTGAGGAGGCAGGTGGGTGATTTGGTAGGTGGGTGAGGTGAATGGTGGGAGAGGAGGCAAGTGGGTGAGGTGGTAGGTGTGTTAGGTGCTAGGTGGGTGAGGCGGTAGGTGGCTGAGGTGGTAGGAGGGTGAGGTGGTAGGTGGCTGAGGTGGTAGGTGGGTGGGGTGGTAGGTGGGGGAGGTGGCAGGTGGCTGAGGTGGTAGGTGTGTGAGGTGGTAGGTGGGTGAGGAGGTAGGTGGCTGAGGTGGTAGGAGGGTGAGGTGGTAGGTGGCTGAGGTGGTAGGTGTGTGAGGTGGTAGGTGGGTGAGGAGGTAGGTGGCTGAGGTGGTAGGTGTGTGAGGTGGTAGGTGGGTGAGGAGGTAGGTGGCTGAGGTGGTAGGTGGGTGAGGTGGTAGGTGGGTGAGGCGGCAGGTGGCTGAGGTGGTAGGAGGGTGAGGTGATAAGTGGCTGAGCTGGTAGGTGGGTGAGGTGGTAGGTGGGAGAGGTGGCAGGTGGCTGAGGGGGTAGGTGTGTGAGGTGGTAGGTGGGTGAGGAGGTAGGTGGCTGAGGTGGTAGGTGGGTGAGGTGGTAGGTGGGTGAGGTGGTAGGTGGGTGAGGAGGCAGGTCGGTGAGGTGGTAGGTGGGTGAGGTTGCAGATTGGTGAGGTGGTAGGTGAGTGAGGAGGCAAGAGGCTGAGGTGGTAGGTGGGTGAGGTGGTAGGTGGGTGAGGTGGTAGTTGGGTGATGTGGAAGGTGGGTGAGGAGGCAGGAGGGTGAGGTGGTAGGTGGGTGAGGTGATACGTGGGTGAAATGGTAGGTGGGTGAGGTGGCAGGAGGGTGAGGTGGTAGGTGGGTGTGGTGGTAGATGGGTGAGGTGGTAGGTGAGTGAGGTGACAGCTGGGTGATGTGGTAGGTGGGTGAGGTGGTAGGTGGGTGAAGAGGCAGGTGGCTGAGGTGGTAGGTGTGTGAGGTGGTAGGTGGGTGAGGAGGTAGGTGGCTGAGGAGGTAGGTGGCTGAGGTGGTAGGAGGGTGAGGTGGTAGGTGGCTGAGGTGGTAGGTGTGTGAGGTGGTAGGTGGGTGAGGAGGTAGGTGGCTGAGGTGGTAGGTGTGTGAGGTGGTAGGTGGGTGAGGAGGTAGGTGGCTGAGGTGGTAGGTGGGTGAGGTGGTAGGTGGGTGAGGCGGTAGGTGGCTGAGGTGGTAGGAGGGTGAGGTGGTAAGTGGCTGAGCTGGTAGGTGGGTGAGGTGGTAGGTGGGAGAGGTGGCAGGTGGCTGAGGGGGTAGGTGTGTGAGGTGGTAGGTGGGTGAGGAGGTAGGTGGCTGAGGTGGTAGGTGGGTGAGGTGGTAGGTGGGTGAGGTGGTTGGTGGGTGAGGAGGCAGGTCGGTGAGGTGGTAGTTGGGTGAGGTTGCAGATTGGTGAGGTGGTAGGTGAGTGAGGAGGCAAGAGGCTGAGGTGGTAGGTGGGTGAGGTGGTAGGTGGGTGAGGTGGTAGTTGGGTGATGTGGAAGGTGGGTGAGGAGGCAGGAGGGTGAGGTGGTGGGTGGGTGAGGTGATACGTGGGTGAAATGGTAGGTGGGTGAGGTGGCAGGAGGGTGAGGTGGTAGGTGGGTGTGGTGGTAGATGGGTGAGGTGGTAGGTGAGTGAGGTGGCAGCTGGGTGATGTGGTATGTGGGTGAGGTGGTAGGTGGGTGAAGAGGCAGGTGGGTGAGGTGGTAGGTGGGTGAGGAGGCAGGTGGGTGAGGAGGCAGTTGAGAGAGTTGGTAGGTGGGTGAGGTGGTAGGTGGGTGAGGTTGCAGATGGGTGAGGAGGTAGGTGGGTGAGGTGGTAGGCGGGTGAGATGGTAGGTGGGTGAGATGGTAGGTGGGTGAGGTGGCAGGTGAGTGAGGTGGTAGGTGACTGAGGTGGTAGCTAGGTGAGATGGCAGGTGAGTGAGGTGGTAGGTGGGTGAGGTGGTAGGTGGGTGAGATGGTAGGTGGGTGAGGTGGCAGGTGAGTGAGGTGGTAGGTGGGTGAGGTGGTAGGTGGGTGAGGAGGTAGGTGGGTGAGGTGGTAGGCGGGTGAGGAGGCAGGTGGGTGAGGTGGCAGGTGGGTGAGGTGGTAAGTGGGTGAGGAGGCAGGTGGGTGAGGAGGCAGGGGGTGAGGTGGCAGGTGAGTGAGGTGGTACATGACTGAGGTGGTAGGTGGGTGAGGTGGTAGGTGGGTGAGGAGGTAGGTGGGTGAGGAGGCAGGGTGTGAGGTGGCAGGTCAGTGATGTGATAGTTGGGTGAGGTGGTAGGTGGGTGAGGAGGCAGGTGGGTGATGTGGTAGGTCGGTGAGGTGGTAGGTGGCTGAAGTGGTAGGTTAGTGAGGTGGTAGGTGGGTGAGGTGGTAGGTGGGTGAGGTGGTAGGTGGGTGAGGCGGTAAGTGGCTGAGGTGGTAAGAGGGCGAGGTGATAAGTGGCTGAGCTGGTAGGTGGGTGAGGTGGTAGGTGGCTGAGGTGGTAGGTGGGTGAGGTGGTAGGTGGGTGAGGTGGTAGGTGGGTGAGGAGGCAGGTCGGTGATGTGGTAGGTCGGTGAGGTGGTAGGTGGCTGAAGTGGTAGGTTAGTGAGGTGGTAGGTGGGTGAAGTGGTAGGTGGGTGAGGTGGTAGGTGGGTGAGGCGGTAGGTGGCTGAGGTGGTAAGAGGGTGAGGTGGTAAGTGGCTGAGCTGGTAGGTGGGTGAGGTGGTAGGTGGCTGAGGTGGTAGGTGGGTGAGGTGGTAGGTGGGTGAGGTGGTAGGTGGGTGAGGAGGCAGGTCGGTGAGGTGGTAGGTGGGTGAGGTTGCAGATTGGAGAGGTGGTAGGTGAGTGAGGAGGCAAGAGGCTGAGGTGGTAGGTGGGTGAGGTGGTAGGTGGGTGAGGTGGTAGTTGGGTGATGTGGAAGGTGGGTGAGGAGGCAGGAGGGTGAGGTGGTAGGTGGGTGAGATGGTAGGTGGGTGAAGAGGCAGGTGGGTGAGGTGGCAGGTGGGTGAGGTGGTAGGTAGGTGAGGTGGCAGGTGAGTGAGGTGGTAGGTGGGTGAGGTGGTAGATGGGTGAGGAGGCAGGGGGGTGAGGTGGCAAGTCAGTGAGGTGATAGGTGGGTGAGGTGGTAGGTGGCTGAAGTGGTAGGTTGGTGAGGTGGTAGGTGGGTGAGGATGCATGTCGGTGAGGTGGTAGGTGGGTGAGGTTGTAGGTGGGTGAGGTGGGAGGTGGGTGAGGAGGTAGTTGAGTGAGGAGGTAGGTGGGTGAGGTGACAGGTGGGTGAGGAGGCAGGAGGGTGAGGTGATAGGTGGGTGAGGTGGTAGGTGAGTGAGGAGGCAGGTGGGTGAGGTGGTAGGTGGGTTAGGTTGTTGATGGGTAGGGTGGTAGATGGGTGAGGTGGTAGGTGAGTGAGGAGGCAGGAGGCTGAGGTGGTAGATGGGTGAGGTGATAGGTGGGTAAGGTGGTAGGTGGGTGAGGTGGTAGTTGGATGAGGAGGCAGGTGGGTGAGGTGGCAGGTGGGTGAGGTGGTAGGTGGTTGAGGTGGTAGGTGGGTGAGGAGGCAGGTGGATGAGGAGGCAGGTGTGTGACGTGGTAGGTGATTGAAGTGGTAGGTGGGTGAGGTGGCAGGTGGGTGAGGTGGGAGGTGGGTGAGGAGGTAGTTGGGTGAGGAGGTAGGTGGGTGAGGTGACAGTTGGGTGAGGAGGCAGGAGGGTGAGGTGATAGGTGGGTGAGGTTGTTGATGGGTAGGGTGGTAGATGGGTGAGGTGGTAGGTGAGTGAGGAGGCAGGAGGCTGAGGTGGTAGGTGGGTGAGGTGGTAGGTGGGTGAGGTGGTAGTTGGATGAGGAGGAAGGTGGGCGAGGTGGTAGGTGGGTCAGGAGGCAGGTGGGTGAGGAGGCAGGTGGTGAGCTGGTAGGTGGGTGAGATGGTAGGTGGGTGAGGTGGCAGGTGAGTGAGGTGGTAGGTAGGTGAGGTGGTAGGTGGGTGAGGTAGCAGGTGGGTGAGGTCGTAGGTGGTTGAGGTGGTAGGTGTGCGAGGAGGCAGGTGGATGAGGTGGCAGGTGGGTGAGGAGGCAGGTGAGTGAGGTGGTACATGACTGAGGTGGTAGGTGGGTGAGGTGGTAGGTGGGTGAGGAGGTAGGTGGGTGAGGAGGCAGGGGGTGAGGTGGCAGGTCAGTGATGTGATAGTTGGGTGAGGTGGTAGGTGGGTAAGGAGGCAGGTGGGTGATGTGGTAGGTCGGTGAGGTGGTAGGTGGCTGAAGTGGTAGGTTAGTGAGGTGGTAGGTGGGTGAGGTGGTAGGTGGGTGAGGTGGTAGGTGGGTGAGGCGGTAGGTGGCTGAGGTGGTAAGAGGGTGAGGTGGTAAGTGGCTGAGCTGGTAGGTGGGTGAGGTGGTAGGTGGGGGAGGTGGCAGGTGGCTGAGGGGGTAGGTGTGTGAGGTGGTAGGTGGGTGAGGAGGTAGGTGGCTGAGGTGGTAGGTGGGTGAGGTGGTAGGTGGGTGAGGTGGTAGGTGGGTGAGGAGGCAGGTCGGTGAGGTGGTAGGTGGGTGAGGTTGCAGATTGGAGAGGTGGTAGGTGAGTGAGGAGGCAAGAGGCTGAGGTGGTAGGTGGGTGAGGTGGTAGGTGGGTGAGGTGGTAGTTGGGTGATGTGGAAGGTGGGTGAGGAGGCAGGAGGGTGAGGTAGTAGGTGGGTGAGGTGATAGGTGGGTGAAATGGTAGGTGGGTGAGGTGGCAGGAGGGTGAGGTGGTAGGTGGGTGAGGTGGTAGATGGGTGAGGTGGTAGGTGAGTGAGGTGGCAGCTGGGTGAGGTGGTAGGTGGGTGAGATGGTAGGTGGGTGAAGAGGCAGGTGGGTGAGGTGGTAGGTGGATGAGGAGGCTGGTGGGTGAGGAGGCAGGTGAGTGAGTTGGTAGGTGGGTGAGGTGGTAGGTGGGTGAGGTTGCAGATGGGTGAGGAGGTAGGTGGGTGAGGTGGTAGGCGGGTGAGATTGTAGGTGGGTGAGATGGTAGGTGGGTGAGGTGGCAGGTGAGGGAGGTGGTAGGTGACTGAGGTGGTAGGTAGGTGAGGTGGCAGGTGAGTGAGGTGGTAGGTGGGTGAGGTGGTAGGTGGGTGAGGAGGTAGATGGGTGAGGAGGCAGGGGGGTGAGGTGGCAGGTCAGTGAGGTGATAGGTGGGTGAGGTGGTAGGTGGCTGAAGTGGTAGGTTGGTGAGGTGGTAGGTGGGTGAGGATGCAGGGCGGTGAGGTGGTAGGTGGGTGAGGTTGTAGGTGGGTGAGGTGGGAGGTGGGTGAGGAGGTAGGTGGGTGAGGAGGTAGGTGGGTGAGGTGACAGGTGGGTGAGGAGGCAGGAGGGTGAGGTGATAGGTGGGTAAGGTGGTAGGTGAGTGAGGAGGCAGGTGGGTGAGGTGGTAGGTGGGTTAGGTTGTTGATGGGTAGGGTGGTAGATGGGTGAGGTGGTAGGTGAGTGAGGAGGCAGGAGGCTGAGGTGGTAGATGGGTGAGGTGATAGGTGGGTAAGGTGGTAGGTGGGTGAGGTGGTAGTTGGATGAGGAGGCAGGTGGGTGAGGTGGCAGGTGGGTGAGGTGGTAGGTGGTTGAGGTGGTAGGTGGGTGAGGAGGCAGGTGGATGAGGAGGCAGGTGGGTGAGGTGGTAGGTGGGTGAGGTGGTAGGTGGGTGAGGTGGCAGGTGGGTGAGGTGGTAGGTGGGTGAGGTGGTAGGTGAGTGAGGAGGCAGGTGGGTGAGGTTGTAGGTGGATGAGGTGTTAGGTGGGTGAGGTGGTAAGTGGGTGAGGTGGTAGTTGATTAAGGAGGCAGGTGTTTGAGGAGGCAGGAGGGTGAGGTGATAGGTGGGTGTGGTTGTAGGTGAGTGAGGAGGCAGGTGGGTGATTTGGTAGGTGGGTGAGGTGAATGGTGGGAGAGGAGGCAAGTGGGTGAGGTGGTAGGTGTGTTAGGTGCTAGGTGGGTGAGGCGGTAGGTGGCTGAGGTGGTAGGAGGGTGAGGTGGTAGGTGGCTGAGGTGGTAGGTGGGTGGGGTGGTAGGTGGGGGAGGTGGCAGGTGGCTGAGGTGGTAGGTGTGTGAGGTGGTAGGTGGGTGAGGAGGTAGGTGGCTGAGGTGGTAGGAGGGTGAGGTGGTAGGTGGCTGAGGTGGTAGGTGTGTGAGGTGGTAGGTGGGTGAGGAGGTAGGTGGCTGAGGTGGTAGGTGTGTGAGGTGGTAGGTGGGTGAGGAGGTAGGTGGCTGAGGTGGTAGGTGGGTGAGGTGGTAGGTGGGTGAGGCGGCAGGTGGCTGAGGTGGTAGGAGGGTGAGGTGGTAAGTGGCTGAGCTGGTAGGTGGGTGAGGTGGTAGGTGGGAGAGGTGGCAGGTGGCTGAGGGGGTAGGTGTGTGAGGTGGTAGGTGGGTGAGGAGGTAGGTGGCTGAGGTGGTAGGTGGGTGAGGTGGTAGGTGGGTGAGGTGGTAGGTGGGTGAGGAGGCAGGTCGGTGAGGTGGTAGGTGGGTGAGGTTGCAGATTGGTGAGGTGGTAGGTGAGTGAGGAGGCAAGAGGCTGAGGTGGTAGGTGGGTGAGGTGGTAGGTGGGTGAGGTGGTAGTTGGGTGATGTGGAAGGTGGGTGAGGAGGCAGGAGGGTGAGGTGGTAGGTGGGTGAGGTGATACGTGGGTGAAATGGTAGGTGGGTGAGGTGGCAGGAGGGTGAGGTGGTAGGTGGGTGTGGTGGTAGATGGGTGAGGTGGTAGGTGAGTGAGGTGGCAGCTGGGTGATGTGGTAGGTGGGTGAGGTGGTAGGTGGGTGAAGAGGCAGGTGGCTGAGGTGGTAGGTGTGTGAGGTGGTAGGTGGGTGAGGAGGTAGGTGGCTGAGGTGGTAGGAGGGTGAGGTGGTAGGTGGCTGAGGTGGTAGGTGTGTGAGGTGGTAGGTGGGTGAGGAGGTAGGTGGCTGAGGTGGTAGGTGTGTGAGGTGGTAGGTGGGTGAGGAGGTAGGTGGCTGAGGTGGTAGGTGGGTGAGGTGGTAGGTGGGTGAGGCGGTAGGTGGCTGAGGTGGTAGGAGGGTGAGGTGGTAAGTGGCTGAGCTGGTAGGTGGGTGAGGTGGTAGGTGGGAGAGGTGGCAGGTGGCTGAGGGGGTAGGTGTGTGAGGTGGTAGGTGGGTGAGGAGGTAGGTGGCTGAGGTGGTAGGTGGGTGAGGTGGTAGGTGGGTGAGGTGGTTGGTGGGTGAGGAGGCAGGTCGGTGAGGTGGTAGTTGGGTGAGGTTGCAGATTGATGAGGTGGTAGGTGAGTGAGGAGGCAAGAGGCTGAGGTGGTAGGTGGGTGAGGTGGTAGGTGGGTGAGGTGGTAGTTGGGTGATGTGGAAGGTGGGTGAGGAGGCAGGAGGGTGAGGTGGTGGGTGGGTGAGGTGATACGTGGGTGAAATGGTAGGTGGGTGAGGTGGCAGGAGGGTGAGGTGGTAGGTGGGTGTGGTGGTAGATGGGTGAGGTGGTAGGTGAGTGAGGTGGCAGCTGGGTGATGTGGTAGGTGGGTGAGGTGGTAGGTGGGTGAAGAGGCAGGTGGGTGAGGTGGTAGGTGGGTGAGGAGGCAGGTGGGTGAGGAGGCAGTTGAGTGAGTTGGTAGCTGGGTGAGGCGGTAGGTGGGTGAGGTTGCAGATGGGTGAGGAGGTAGGTGGGTGAGGTGGTAGGCGGGTGAGATGGTAGGTGGGTGAGATGGTAGGTGGGTGAGGTGGCAGGTGAGTGAGGTGGTACATGACTGAGGTGGTAGGTGGGTGAGGTGGTAGGTGGGTGAGGAGGTAGGTGGGTGAGGAGGCAGGGTGTGAGGTGGCAGGTCAGTGATGTGATAATTGGGTGAGGTGGTAGGTGGGTGAGGAGGCAGGTGGGTGATGTGGTAGGTCGGTGAGGTGGTAGGTGGCTGAAGTGGTAGGTTAGTGAGGTGGTAGGTGGGTGAGGTGGTAGGTGGGTGAGGTGGTAGGTGGGTGAGGCGGTAAGTGGCTGAGGTGGTAAGAGGGTGAGGTGATAAGTGGCTGAGCTGGTAGGTGGGTGAGGTGGTAGGTGGCTGAGGTGGTAGGTGGGTGAGGTGGTAGGTGGGTGAGGTGGTAGGTGGGTGAGGAGGCAGGTCGGTGATGTGGTAGGTCGGTGAGGTGGTAGGTGGCTGAAGTGGTAGGTTAGTGAGGTGGTAGGTGGGTGAAGTGGTAGGTGGGTGAGGTGGTAGGTGGGTGAGGCGGTAGGTGGCTGAGGTGGTAAGAGGGTGAGGTGGTAAGTGGCTGAGCTGGTAGGTGGGTGAGGTGGTAGGTGGCTGAGGTGGTAGGTGGGTGAGGTGGTAGGTGGGTGAGGTGGTAGGTGGGTGAGGAGGCAGGTCGGTGAGGTGGTAGGTGGGTGAGGTTGCAGATTGGAGAGGTGGTAGATGAGTGAGGAGGCAAGAGGCTGAGGTGGTAGGTGGGTGAGGTGGTAGGTGGGTGAGGTGGTAGTTGGGTGATGTGGAAGGTGGGTGAGGAGGCAGGAGGGTGAGGTGGTAGGTGGGTGAGATGGTAGGTGGGTGAAGAGGCAGGTGGGTGAGGTGGCAGGTGGGTGAGGTGGTAGGTAGGTGAGGTGGCAGGTGAGTGAGGTGGTAGGTGGGTGAGGTGGTAGATGGGTGAGGAGGCAGGGGGGTGAGGTGGCAAGTCAGTGAGGTGATAGGTGGGTGAGGTGGTAGGTGGCTGAAGTGGTAGGTTGGTGAGGTGGTAGGTGGGTGAGGATGCATGTCGGTGAGGTGGTAGGTGGGTGAGGTTGTAGGTGGGTGAGGTGGGAGGTGGGTGAGGAGGTAGTTGAGTGAGGAGGTAGGTGGGTGAGGTGACAGGTGGGTGAGGAGGCAGGAGGGTGAGGTGATAGGTGGGTGAGGTGGTAGGTGAGTGAGGAGGCAGGTGGGTGAGGTGGTAGGTGGGTTAGGTTGTTGATGGGTAGGGTGGTAGATGGGTGAGGTGGTAGGTGAGTGAGGAGGCAGGAGGCTGAGGTGGTAGATGGGTGAGGTGATAGGTGGGTAAGGTGGTAGGTGGGTGAGGTGGTAGTTGGATGAGGAGGCAGGTGGGTGAGGTGGCAGGTGGGTGAGGTGGTAGGTGGTTGAGGTGGTAGGTGGGTGAGGAGGCAGGTGGATGAGGAGGCAGGTGTGTGACGTGGTAGGTGATTGAAGTGGTAGGTGGGTGAGGTGGCAGGTGGGTGAGGTGGGAGGTGGGTGAGGAGGTAGTTGGGTGAGGAGGTAGGTGGATGAGGTGACAGTTGGGTGAGGAGGCAGGAGGGTGAGGTGATAGGTGGGTGAGGTTGTTGATGGGTAGGGTGGTAGATGGGTGAGGTGGTAGGTGAGTGAGGAGGCAGGAGGCTGAGGTGGTAGGTGGGTGAGGTGGTAGGTGGGTGAGGTGGTAGTTGGATGAGGAGGAAGGTGGGCGAGGTGGTAGGTGGGTCAGGAGGCAGGTGGGTGAGGAGGCAGGTGGTGAGCTGGTAGGTGGGTGAGATGGTAGGTGGGTGAGGTGGCAGGTGAGTGAGGTGGTAGGTAGGTGAGGTGGTAGGTGGGTGAGGTAGCAGGTGGGTGAGGTCGTAGGTGATTGAGGTGGTAGGTGTGCGAGGAGGCAGGTGGATGAGGTGGCAGGTGGGTGAGGTCGTAGGTGGTTGAGGTGGCAGGTGGGTGAGGAGGCAGGTGGATGAGTAGGCAGGTAGGTGAGGTGGTAGGTGGGTGAAGTGGTAGGTGGGTGAGGAGGCAGGTGGGTGAGGTCGTAGGTGGTTGAGGTGGTAGGTGTGCGAGGAGGCAGGTGGATGACGTGGTAGGTGCGTGAGGTGGTAGTTGGGTGAGGTGGTAGGTGGGTGAGGAGGCAGGTGGGTGGGGTGGCAGGTTGGTGAGGTGGTAGGTGGGTGAGGTGGTAGGTGGGTGAGGTGGCAGGTGGGTGAGGTGGTAGGTGGGTGAGGTGGTAGGTGAGTGAGGTGGTAGGTGGGTGAGGTTGTAGGTGGATGAGGTGGTAGGTGGGTGAGGTGGTAGGTGGGTGAGGTGGTAGTTGATTAAGGATGCAGGTGGGTGAGGAGGCAGGAGGGTGAGATGATAGGTGGGTGAGGTTGTAGGTGAGCGGGGAGGCAGGTGGGTGATTTGGTAGGTGGGTGAGGTGAATGGTGGGAGAGGAGGCAAGTGGGTGAGGTGGTAGGTGTGTTAGGTGGTAGGTGGGTGAGGCAGTAGGTGGCTGAGGTGGTAGGAGGGTGAGGTGGTAGGTCGCTGAGGTGGTAGGTGGATGAGGTGGTAGGTGGGGGTGGTGGCTGTTGGCTGAGGTGGTAGGTGTGTGAGGTGGTAGGTGGGTGAGGTGGTAGGTGGGTGAGGAGGCAGGTCGGTGAGGTGGTAGGTGGGTGAGGTTGCAGAATGGAGAGGAGGTAGGTGGGTGAGGTGGTAGGTGGGTGAGGTGGTAGGTGGGTGAGGTGGCAGTTTGGTGAGGTGGTAGATGGGTGAGGTGGTAGGTGAGTGAGGAGGCAAGAGGCTGAGGTGGTAGGTGGGTGAGCTGGTATGTGGGTGAGGTGGTAGTTGGGTGAGGTGGTAGGTTTGTGAGGTGGTAGTTGGTTAAGGAGGCAGGTGGGTGAGGTGGTAGGTGGGTGAGGTGACAGTTGGGTGAAATGGTAGGTTGGTGAGGTGGCAGGTGGGTGAGGTGGTAGGTGGGTGAGGTGGTAGGTGGGTGAGGATGCATGTCGGTGAGGTGGTAGGTGGGTGAGGTTGTAGGTGGGTGAGGTGGGAGGTGGGTGAGGAGGTAGTTGAGTGAGGAGGTAGGTGGGTGAGGTGACAGGTGGGTGAGGAGGCAGGAGGGTGAGGTGATAGGTGGGTGAGGTGGTAGGTGAGTGAGGAGGCAGGTGGGTGAGGTGGTAGGTGGGTTAGGTTGTTGATGGGTAGGGTGGTAGATGGGTGAGGTGGTAGGTGAGTGAGGAGGCAGGAGGCTGAGGTGGTAGATGGGTGAGGTGATAGGTGGGTAAGGTGGTAGGTGGGTGAGGTGGTAGTTGGATGAGGAGGCAGGTGGGTGAGGTGGCAGGTGGGTGAGGTGGTAGGTGGTTGAGGTGGTAGGTGGGTGAGGAGGCAGGTGGATGAGGAGGCAGGTGTGTGACGTGGTAGGTGATTGAAGTGGTAGGTGGGTGAGGTGGCAGGTGGGTGAGGTGGGAGGTGGGTGAGGAGGTAGTTGGGTGAGGAGGTAGGTGGATGAGGTGACAGTTGGGTGAGGAGGCAGGAGGGTGAGGTGATAGGTGGGTGAGGTTGTTGATGGGTAGGGTGGTAGATGGGTGAGGTGGTAGGTGAGTGAGGAGGCAGGAGGCTGAGGTGGTAGATGGGTGAGGTGATAGGTGGGTAAGGTGGTAGGTGGGTGAGGTGGTAGTTGGATGAGGAGGCAGGTGGGTGAGGTGGCAGGTGGGTGAGGTGGTAGGTGGTTGAGGTGGTAGGTGGGTGAGGAGGCAGGTGGATGAGGAGGCAGGTGGGTGAGGTGGTAGGTGGGTGAGGTGGTAGGTGGGTGAGGTGGCAGGTGGGTGAGGTGGTAGGTGGGTTAGGTTGTTGATGGGTAGGGTGGTAGATGGGTGAGGTGGTAGGTGAGTGAGGAGGCAGGAGGCTGAGGTGGTAGATGGGTGAGGTGATAGGTGGGTAAGGTGGTAGGTGGGTGAGGTGGTAGTTGGATGAGGAGGCAGGTGGGTGAGGTGGCAGGTGGGTGAGGTGGTAGGTGGTTGAGGTGGTAGGTGGGTGAGGAGGCAGGTGGATGAGGAGGCAGGTGTGTGACGTGGTAGGTGATTGAAGTGGTAGGTGGGTGAGGTGGCAGGTGGGTGAGGTGGGAGGTGGGTGAGGAGGTAGTTGGGTGAGGAGGTAGGTGGATGAGGTGACAGTTGGGTGAGGAGGCAGGAGGGTGAGGTGATAGGTGGGTGAGGTTGTTGATGGGTAGGGTGGTAGATGGGTGAGGTGGTAGGTGAGTGAGGAGGCAGGAGGCTGAGGTGGTAGGTGGGTGAGGTGGTAGGTGGGTGAGGTGGTAGTTGGATGAGGAGGAAGGTGGGCGAGGTGGTAGGTGGGTCAGGAGGCAGGTGGGTGAGGAGGCAGGTGGTGAGCTGGTAGGTGGGTGAGATGGTAGGTGGGTGAGGTGGCAGGTGAGTGAGGTGGTAGGTAGGTGAGGTGGTAGGTGGGTGAGGTAGCAGGTGGGTGAGGTCGTAGGTGATTGAGGTGGTAGGTGTGCGAGGAGGCAGGTGGATGAGGTGGCAGGTGGGTGAGGTCGTAGGTGGTTGAGGTGGCAGGTGGGTGAGGAGGCAGGTGGATGAGTAGGCAGGTAGGTGAGGTGGTAGGTGGGTGAAGTGGTAGGTGGGTGAGGAGGCAGGTGGGTGAGGTCGTAGGTGGTTGAGGTGGTAGGTGTGCGAGGAGGCAGGTGGATGACGTGGTAGGTGCGTGAGGTGGTAGTTGGGTGAGGTGGTAGGTGGGTGAGGAGGCAGGTGGGTGGGGTGGCAGGTTGGTGAGGTGGTAGGTGGGTGAGGTGGTAGGTGGGTGAGGTGGCAGGTGGGTGAGGTGGTAGGTGGGTGAGGTGGTAGGTGAGTGAGGTGGTAGGTGGGTGAGGTTGTAGGTGGATGAGGTGGTAGGTGGGTGAGGTGGTAGGTGGGTGAGGTGGTAGTTGATTAAGGATGCAGGTGGGTGAGGAGGCAGGAGGGTGAGATGATAGGTGGGTGAGGTTGTAGGTGAGCGGGGAGGCAGGTGGGTGATTTGGTAGGTGGGTGAGGTGAATGGTGGGAGAGGAGGCAAGTGGGTGAGGTGGTAGGTGTGTTAGGTGGTAGGTGGGTGAGGCAGTAGGTGGCTGAGGTGGTAGGAGGGTGAGGTGGTAGGTCGCTGAGGTGGTAGGTGGATGAGGTGGTAGGTGGGGGTGGTGGCTGTTGGCTGAGGTGGTAGGTGTGTGAGGTGGTAGGTGGGTGAGGTGGTAGGTGGGTGAGGAGGCAGGTCGGTGAGGTGGTAGGTGGGTGAGGTTGCAGAATGGAGAGGAGGTAGGTGGGTGAGGTGGTAGGTGGGTGAGGTGGTAGGTGGGTGAGGTGGCAGTTTGGTGAGGTGGTAGATGGGTGAGGTGGTAGGTGAGTGAGGAGGCAAGAGGCTGAGGTGGTAGGTGGGTGAGCTGGTATGTGGGTGAGGTGGTAGTTGGGTGAGGTGGTAGGTTTGTGAGGTGGTAGTTGGTTAAGGAGGCAGGTGGGTGAGGTGGTAGGTGGGTGAGGTGACAGTTGGGTGAAATGGTAGGTTGGTGAGGTGGCAGGTGGGTGAGGTGGTAGGTGGGTGAGGTGGTAGGTGGGTGAGGTGGTAGGTGGGTGAGGTGGAAGCTGGGTGAGGTGGCAGGTGTGTGAGGTGGTAGGTGGGTGAGGTGGTAGGTTGCTGAGGTGGTAGGTGGGTGAGGTGGAAGCTGGGTGAGGTGGTAGGTGGGTGAGGTGGTAGGTGGGTGAAGAGGCAGGTGAGTGAGGTGATAGGTGGGTGAGGTGATAGGTGGGTGAGGAGGCAGGTGGCTGAGGAGGCAAGTGAGTGAGTTGGTAGGTGGGCGAGGTGGTAGGTGGGTGAGGTGGTAGGTGGGTGAAGAGGCAGGTGAGTGAGGTGGTAGGTGGGTGAGGTGATAGGTGGGTGAGGAGGCAGGTGGCTGAGGAGGCAGGTGAGTGAGTTGTTAGGCGGGTGAGATGGTAGGTGGGTGAGATGGTAGGTGGTTGAGGAGGCAGGTGGGTGAGGTGGCAGGTGGGTGAGGTGGTAGGTGTTTGAGGAGGCAGGTGGGTGAGGTGGCAGGTGAGTGAGGTGGTACGTGGGTGAGGTGGTAGGTGGGTGAGGTGATAGGTGGGTGAGGTGGGAGGTGGGAGAGGAAGCAGCTCGGTGAGGTTGGAGGTGGGTGAGGTGGCAGGTGGGTGATGTGGTAGGTCGGTGAGGTGGTAGGTGGCTAAAGTGGTAGGTGGGTGAGGTGGTAGGTGGGTGAGGTGGTAGCTGGTTGAGGAGGCAGGTGGGTGATATGGTATTTGAGTGAGGGTGCAGATGGGTGAGGAGGTAGGTGGGCGAGGTGATAAGAGGGTGATTTGTTAGGTGGGTGCAGTGACAGGTGGGTGAGGAGGCAGGAGGGTGAGGTGGCAGGTGAGTGAGGTGGTAGGTGGGTGAGGTGGTGGGTGTGTGAGGTTGCAGGTCGGTGAGGTGGTAGGTGGGTGAGGTTGCAGATTGGTGAGGAGGTAGGTGGGTGAGGTCGTAGGTGGGAGAGGTGGGAGGTGGGTGAGGAGGTAGTTGGGTGAGGAGGTAGGTGGGAGTGGTGACAGGTGGGTGAGGAGGCAGGAGGGTGAGGTGATAGGTGGGTGAGGTGGTAGGTGAGTGAGGAGGCAGGTGGGTGAGGTGGTAGGTGGGTTAGGTGGTTGGTGGGTAGGGTGGTAGATGGGTGAGGTGGTAGGTGAGTGAGGAGGCAGGAGGCTGAGGTTGTAGATGGTTGAGGTGGTAGGTGAGTGAGGAGGCAGGAGGCTGAGGTTGTAGATGGGTGAGCTGGTAGGTGGGTGAGGTGGTAGGTGGGTGAGGTGGCAGGTCGGTGAGGTGGTAAGTGGGTGAGGTGGTAGGTGGGTAAGGTGGCAGGTGAGTGAGGTGGTAGGTGGGTGAGGTAGTAGGTGGGTGAGGAGGCAGGTTGGTGAGGTGGTAAGTGGGTGAGGTGGTAGGTGGGTGAGATGGTAGGTGGGTAAGGTGGCAGGTGAGTGAGGATGTAGGTAGGTGAGGTGGTAGGTGGGTGAGGTGGTAGGTGGGTGAGGTGGCAGGTGGGTGAGGTGGTAGATGGGTGAGGTGGTAGGTGAGTGAGGAGGCAAGAGGCTGAGGTGGTAGGTGTGTGAGGTGGTAGGTGGGTGAGGTGGTAGTTGGGTGAGGTGATAGGTGGGTGAGGAGGCAGGTGGGTGAGGTGGTAAGTGGGTGAGGTGGTAGGTGGGTCAGCAGGCTGGTGGGTGTGGTGGTAGGTGTGTGAGGTGGTAGTTGGTTAAGGAGACAGGTGGGTGATGTGTAGGTGGGTGAGGTGATAGGTGGGTGAAATGGTAGGTGGGAGAGGTCGCAGGTGGGTGAGGTGGTAGGTGGGTGAGGTGGTAGATGGGTGAGGTGGTAGGTGAGTGAGGTGGCAGCTGGGTGAGGTGGTATGTGGGTGAGGTGGTAGGTGGGTGAGGTGGTAGGTGTGTGAAGAGGAAGGTGAGTGAGGTGTTACGTGGATGAGGTGGTAGGTGGGTGAGGAGGCAGTTGGGTGAGGAGGCAGGTGAGTGAGTTGGTAGGTGGCTGAGGTGGTAGGTGGGTGAGGTTGCAGATGGGTGAGGAGGTAGGTGGGTGAGGTGGTAGGCGGGTGAGATGGTAGGTGGGTGAGATGGTAGGTGGGTGAGGAGGCAGGTCGGTGAGGTTGTAGGTGGGTGAGGTGCTAGGTCGGTGAGTTGGTAGGTGGCTGAAGTGGTAGGTGGTTGAGTTGGTAGGTTGGGGAGGTGGTAGGTGGGTGAGGTTGCAGATTGGTGAGGAGGTAGGTGGGTGAGGTCGTAGCTGGGCGAGGTGGGAGGTGGGTGAGGAGGTAGTTGGGTGAGGAGGTAGGTGGGAGAGGTGACAGGTGGGTGAGGAGGCAGGAGGGTGAGGTGATAGGTGGGTGAGGTGGTAGGTGAGTGAGGAGGCAGGTGGGTGAGGTGGTAGGTGGGTTAGGTGGTTGGTGGGTAGGGTGGTAGATGGGTGAGGTGGTAGGTGAGTGAGGAGGCAGGAGGCTGAGGTTGTAGATGGGTGAGGTGGTAGGTGAGTGAGGAGGCAGGAGGCTGAGGTTGTAGATGGGTAAGCTGGTAGGTGGGTGAGGTGGTAGGTGGGTGAGGTGGCAGGTCGGTGAGGTGGTAAGTGGGTGAGGTGGTAGGTGGGTAAGGTGGCAGGTGAGTGAGGTGGTAGGTGGGTGAGGTAGTAGGTGGGTGAGGAGGCAGGTTGGTGAGGTGGTAAGTTGGTGAGGTGGTAGGTGGGTGAGATGGTAGGTGGGTAAGGTGGCAGGTGAGTGAGGTGGTAGGTGGTTGAGGTGGTAGGTGGGTGAGGTGGTAGGTGGGTGAGGTGGCAGGTGGGTGAGGTGGTAGATGGGTGAGGTGGTAGGTGAGTGAGGAGGCAAGAGGCTGAGGTGGTAGGTGTGTGAGGTGGTAGGTGGGTGCGTTGGTAGTTGGGTGAGGTGATAGGTGGGTGAGGAGGCAGGTGGGTGAGGTGGTAAGTGGGTGAGGTGGTAGGTGGGTCAGGAGGCAGGTGGGTGTGGTGGTAGGTGTGTGAGGTGGTAGTTGGTTAAGGAGACAGGTGGGTGATGTGGTAGGTGGGTGAGGTGATAGGTGGGTGAAATGGTAGGTGGGAGAGGTCGCAGGTGGGTGAGGTGGTAGGTGGGTGAGATGGTAGATGGGTGAGGTGGTAGGTGAGTGAGGTGGCAGCTGGGTGAGGTGGTAGGTGGGTGAGGTGGTAGGTGGGTGAGGTGGTAGGTGTGTGAAGAGGAAGGTGAGTGAGGTTTTACGTGGATGAGGTGGTAGGTGGGTGAGGAGGCAGTTGGGTGAGGAGGCAGGTGAGTGAGTTGGTAGGTGGCTGAGGTGGTAGGTGGGTGAGGTTGCAGATGGGTGAGGAGGTAGGTGGGTGAGGTGGCAGATGGGTGAGGAGGTAGGTGGGTGAGGTGGCAGCTGGGTGAGGTGGTAGGTGGGTGAGGTGTTAGGTGGGTGAAGAGGCAGGTGAGTGAGGTGGTAGGTGGGTGAGGTGATAGGTGGGTGAGGAGGCAGGTGGCTGAGGAGGCAAGTGAGTGAGTTGGTAGGTGGGTGAGGTGGTAGGTGGGTGAGGTGGTAGGTGGGTGAAGAGGCAGGTGAGTGAGGTGGTAGGTGGGTGAGGTGATAGGTGGGTGAGGTGGTAGGTGGGTGAAGAGGCAGGTAAGTGAGTTGGTAGGCGGGTGAGATGGTAGGTGGGTGAGATGGTAGGTGGTTGAGGAGGCAGGTGGGTGAGGTGGCAGGTGGGTGAGGTGGTAGGTGTTTGAGGAGGCAGGTGGGTGAGGTGGCAGGTGAGTGAAGGGGTACGTGGGTGAGGTGGTAGATGGGTGAGGTGATAGTTGGGTGAGGTTGTAGGTGGGAGAGGATGCAGCTCGGTGAGGTTGGAGGTGGGTGAGGTGGCAGGTGGGTGATGTGGTAGGTCGGTGAGGTGGTAGGTGGCTGAAGTGGTAGGTGGGTGAGGTGGTAGGTGGGTGAGGTGGTAGCTGGTTGAGGAGGCAGGTGGGTGATATGGTATTTGAGTGATGGTGCAGATGGGTGAGGAGGTAGGTGGGTGAGGTAATAAGAGGGTGAATTGTTAGGTGGGTTCAGTGACAGGTGGGTGAGGAGGCAGGAGGGTGAGGTGGCAGGTGAGTGAGGTGGTAGGTGGGTGAGGTGGTGGGTGTGTGAGGTTGTAGGTCGGTGAGGTGGTAGGTGGGTGAGGTTGCAGATTGGTGAGGAGGTAGGTGGGTGAGGTCGTAGGTGGGCGAGGTGGGAGGTGGGTGAGGAGGTAGTTGGGTGAGGAGGTAGGTGGGAGAGGTGACAGGTGGGTGAGGAGGCAGGAGGGTGAGGTGATAGGTGGGTGAGGTGGTAGGTGAGTGAGGAGGCAGGTGGGTGAGGTGGTAGGTGGGTTAGGTGGTTGGTGGGTAGGGTGGTAGATGGGTGAGGTGGTAGGTGAGTGAGGAGGCAGGAGGCTGAGGTTGTAGATGGGTGAGGTGGTAGGTGAGTGAGGAGGCAGGAGGCTGAGGTTGTAGATGGGTGAGCTGGTAGGTGGGTGAGGTGGTAGGTGGGTGAGGTGGCAGGTCGGTGAGGTGGTAAGTGGGTGAGGTGGTAGGTGGGTAAGGTGGCAGGTGAGTGAGGTGGTAGGTGGGTGAGGTAGTAGGTGGGTGAGGAGGCAGGTTGCTGAGGTGGTAAGTGGGTGAGGTGGTAGGTGGGTGAGATGGTAGGTGGGTAAGGTGGCAGGTGAGTGAGGTGGTAGGTAGGTGAGGTGGTAGGTGGGTGAGGTGGTAGGTGGGTGAGGTGGTAGGTGGGTCAGGAGGCAGGTGGGTGTGGTGGTAGGTGTGTGAGGTGGTAGTTGGTTAAGGAGACAGGTGGGTGATGTGGTAGGTGGGTGAGGTGATAGGTGGGTGAAATGGTAGGTGGGAGAGGTCGCAGGTGGTTGAGGAGGTAGGTGGGTGAGATGGTAGATGGGTGAGGTGGTAGGTGAGTGAGGTGGCAGCTGGGTGAGGTGGTAGGTGGGTGAGGTGGTAGGTGGGTGAGGTGGTAGGTGTGTGAAGAGGAAGGTGAGTGAGGTGTTACGTGGATGAGGTGGTAGGTGGGTGAGGAGGCAGTTGGGTGAGGAGGCAGATGAGTGAGTTGGTAGGTGGCTGAGGTGGTAGGTGGGTGAGGTTGCAGATGGGTGAGGAGGTAGGTGGGTGAGGTGGTAGGCGGGTGAGATGATAGTTGGGTGAGATGGTAGGTGGGTGAGGAGGCAGGTGAGTGAGTTGGTAGGTGGCTGAGGTGGTAGGTGGATGAGGTTGCAGATGGGTGAGGAGGTAAGTGGGTGAGGTGGTAGGCGGGTGAGATGGTAGGTGGGTGAGATGGTAGGTGGGTGAGGTTGCAGATGGGTGAGGAGGTAGGTGGGTGAGGTGGTAGGCGGGTGAGGTGGTAGGTGGGTGAGGAGGCAGGTGAGTGAGGTGGTAGGTGGGTGAGGTGATAGGTGGGTGAGGAGGCAGGTGGCTGAGGAGGCAGGTGAGTGAGTTGGTAGGCGGGTGAGATGGTAGGTGGGTGAGATGGTAGGTGGTTGAGGAGGCAGGTGGGTGAGGTGGCAGGTGGGTGAGGTGGTAGGTGTTTGAGGAGGCAGGTTGGTGAGGTGGCAGGTGAGTGAGGTGGTACGTGGGTGAGGTGTTAGGTGGGTGAGGTGATAGGTGGGTGAGGTGGTAGGTGGGAGAGGATGCAGCTCGGTGAGGTGGTAGGTGGGTGAGGTGGTAGCTGATTGAGGAGGCAGGTGGGTGATATGGTATTTGAGTGAGGGTGCAGATGGGTGAGGAGGTAGGTGGGTGAGGTGATAAGATGGTGAATTATTAGGTGGGTGCAGTGACAGGTGGGTGAGGAGGCAGGAGGGTGAGGTGGCAGGTGAGTGAGGTGGCAGGTGGGTGAGGTGGTGGGTGTGTGAGGTTGCAGGTCGGTGAGGTTGTAGGTGGGTGAGGTTGCAGATTGGTGAGGATGTAGGTGGGTGAGGTCGTAGGTGGGAGAGGTGGGAGGTGGGTGAGGAGGTAGTTGGGTGAGGAGATAGGTGGGAGAGGTGACAGGTGGGTGAGGAGGCAGGAGGGTGAGGTGATAGGTGGGTGAGGTGGCAGGTGAGTGAGGTGGTACGTGGGTGAGGTTATAGGTGGGTGAGGTGGTAGGTGAGTGAGGAGGCAGGTGGGTGAGGTGGTAGGTGGGTTAGGTGGTTGGTGGGTAGGGTGGTAGATGGGTGAGGTGGTAGGTGAGTGAGGAGGCAGGAGGCTGAGGTTGTAGATGGGTGAGGTGGTAGGTGAGTGAGGAGGCAGGAGGCTGAGGTTGTAGATGGGTGAGCTGGTAGGTGGGTGAGGTGGTAGGTGGGTGAGGTGGCAGGTCGGTGAGGTGGTAAGTGGGTGAGGTGGTAGGTGGGTAAGGTGGCAGGTGAGTGAGGTGGTAGGTGGGTGAGGTAGTAGGTGGGTGAGGAGGCAGGTTGGTGAGGTGGTAAGTGGGTGAGGTGGTAGGTGGGTGAGATGGTAGGTGGGTAAGTTGGCAGGTGAGTGAGGTGGTAGGTGTGTGAGGTGGTAGGTGGGTGAGGTGGCAGGTGGGTGAGGTGGTAGATGGGTGAGTTGGTAGGTGAGTGAGGAGGCAAGAGGCTGAGGTGGTAGGTGTGTGAGGTGGTAGGTGGGTGAGGTGGTAGTTGGGTGAGGTGATAGGTGGGTGAGGAGGCAGGTGGGTGAGGTGGTAAGTGGGTGAGGTGGTAGTTGGTTAAGGAGACAGGTGGGTGATGTGGTAGGTGGGTGAGGTGATAGGTCGGTGAAATGGTAGGTGGGAGAGGTCGCAGGTGGGTGAGGTGGTAGGTGGGTGAGGTGGTAGATGGGTGAGGTGGTAGGTGAGTGAGGTGGCAGCTGGGTGAGGTAGTAGGTGGGTGAGGTGGTAGGTGGGTGAGGTGGTAGGTGTGTGAAGAGCAAGGTGAGTGAGGTGTTAGGTGGATGAGGTGGTAGGTGGGTGAGGAGGCAGTTGGGTGAGGAGGCAGGTGAGTGAGTTGGTAGGTGGCTGAGGTGGTAGGTGGGTGAGGTTGCAGATGGGTGAGGAGGTAGGTGGGTGAGGTGGTAGGCGGGTGAGATGGTAGGTGGGTGAGATGGTAGGTGGGTCAGGAGGCAGGTGAGTGAGTTGCTGGGTGGCTGAGGTGGTAGGTGGATGAGGTTGCAGATTGGTGAGGAGGTAGGTGGGTGAGGTGGTAGGCGGGTGAGATGGTAGGTGGGTGAGATGGTAGGTGGGTGAGGTTGCAGATGGGTGAGGAGGTAGGTGGGTGAGGTGGTAGGCGGGTGAGGTGGTAGGTGGGTGAGGAGGCAGGTGGATGAGGTGGCAGGTGGGTGAGGTGGTAAGGGGGTGAGGAAGCAGGTAGGTGAGGTGGCAGGTGAGTGCGGTGCTAGGTGACTGAGGTGGTAGGTAGGTGTGGTGGCAGGTGAGTGAGGTGGTAGGTGGGTGAGGTGGTAGGTGGGTGAGATGTTAGGTGGGTGAGGAGCTTGGTGGGTGAGGAGGCAGGGGGGGTGAGGTGGCAGGTCAGTGAGGTGATAGGTGGGTGAGGGGTTAGGTGGGTGAGGTGGTAGGTCGTTGAGGTGGTAGGTGGCTGAAGTGGTAGGTGGGTGAGTTGGTAGGTTGGTGAGGTGGTAGGTGGGTGAGGTTGCAGATTGGTGAGGGGGTAGGTGGGTGAGGTTGTAGGAGGGTGAGGTGGGAGGTGGGTGAGGAGGTAGTTGGGTGAGGAGGTAGGTGGGTGAGGTGACAGGTGGTTGAGGAGGCAGGAGGGTGAGGTGATAGGTGGGTGAGGTGGTAGGTGAGTGAGGAGGCAGGTGGGTGAGTTGGTAGGTGGGTTAGGTGGTTGGTGGGTAGAGTGGTGGATGGGTGAGGTGGCAGGTGAGTGAGGAGGCAGGAGGCTGAGGTGGTAGATGGGTGAGGTGGTAGGTGGGTGAGGTGGTAGGTGGGTGAGGAGGTAGTTGGATGAGGAGGAAGGTGGGCGAGGTGGTAGGTGGGTCAGGAGGCAGGTGGGTGAGGTGGTAGGTGGGTGAGGAGGCAGGTGGGTGAGGAGGCAGGTGGTGAGCTGGTAGGTTGGTGAGGTGGTAGGTGGGTGAGGATGCAGGCGGGTGAGGTGGTAGGTGGGTGAGGTGGTAGGTGGGTGAGGAGGCAGGTGGTGAGGTGGTAGGTGGGTGAGGAGGCAGGTGGGTGAGGAGGCAGGTGGTGAGGTGGTAGGTGGGTGAGGTGGAAGGTGGTTGAGGAGGCAGGTCGGTGAGTTGGTAATTGGGTGAGGTGGTAGGTGGGTGAGGTGGTAGGTGGGTGAGGAGGCAGCTCGGTGTAGTGGTAGGTGGGTGAGGAAGCAGGTGGGTGAGGTGGCAGGTGGCTGAGGTGGAAGGTGGGTGAGGTCATCGGTGGGTGTGGTGGTAGGTGGGTGAGGAGGCAGGTGGGTGAGGTGGCAGGTGGGTGAGGTCGTAGGTGGGTGAGGTGGTAGGTGGGTGAGGAGGCAGGTGGGTGAGGTGGTAGGTGGGTGAAGTGATAGGTGGGTGAGGTGGCAGGTGGGTGAGGAGGCAGATGTTTGACGTGGTAGGTGGGTGAGGTTGTAGGCGGGTGGGGTGAAAAATGGATGAGGTGGTAGGTGGGTGAGGAGGCAGGAGGCTGAGGTGGTAGGTGGGTGAGGTGGTAGGTGGGTGAGGTTGTAGTTGGGTGAGGTGGTAGGTGGGTGAGGAGGCAGGTGGGTGAGGTGGCAGGTGGGTTAGGTGGTAGGCGGGTGAGGTGGTAGGTGGGTGAGGTGGCAGGTGGGTGAGGTGGTAGGTGGGTGAGGTGGTAGGTGAGTGTGGAGGCAGGTGGGTGAGGTTGTAGGTGGATGAGGTGTTAGGTGGGTGAGGTGGTAGGTGGGTGAGGTGGTAGTTGTTTAAGGAGGCAGGTGGGTGAGGAGGCAGGAGGGTGAGGTGATAGGTGGGTGAGGTTGTAGGTGAGTGAGGAGGCAGGTGGGTGATTTGGTAGGTGGGTGAGGCGGTAGGTGGCTGAGGAGGTAGGTGGCTGAGTTGGTAGGAGGGTGAGTTGGTAGGTGGGTGAGGTGGTAGGTGGGTGATGTGGTAGGTGGGTGAGGTGGTAGGTGGGTGAGGTGGCAGGTGGGTGAGGTGGTAGATGGGTGAGGTGGTAGGTGAGTAAGGAGGCAAGAGGCTGAGCTGGTAGGTGGGTGAGGTGGTAGGTGGGTGAGGTGGTAGCTGGGTGAGGTGGTAGGTGGGTGAGGAGGCAGGTGGTTGAGGTGGTAAGTGGGTGAGATGGTAGGTGGGTCAGGAGGCAGGTTGGTGAGGTTGTAGGTGTGTGAGGTGGTAGTTGGTTAAGGAGACATGTGGGTGAGGTGGTAGGTGGGTGAGGTGATAGGTGGGTGAAATGGTAGGTGGGTGAGGTGGTAGGTGGATGAGGTGGCAGCTGGGTGAGGTGGTAGGTGGGTGAGGTGGTAGGTGGGTGAGGTGGTAGGTGGGTGAGGTGGTAGGTGGGTGAAGAGGCAGGTGAGTGAGGTGGTAGGTGGGTGAGGTGCTAGTTGGGTGAAGAGGCAGGTGGGTGAGGAGGCAGGTGAGTGAGTTGGTAGGTGGCTGAGGTGGTAGGTCGGTGAGGAGGAAGGTGGGTGAGTTGTCAGTTGGGTGAGGTGGTAGGTGGATGAGGAGGCAGGTCGGTGACGTGGTAGGTGGGTCAGGTTGCAGATGGCCGAGGAGGTAGTTGGGTGAGGTGGTAGGTGGGTGAGGTGCCAGGTGAGTGAGGTGGTAGGTGGGTGTGGTGGAAGTTGGTTGACTAGGCAGGTGGGTGAGGTGGCAGATGGGTGAGGTGGTAGGTGGGTGAGGTGGTAGGTGGGTGAGGAGGAAGGTGGGTGAGTTGTCAGGTGGGTGAGGTTGTAGGTGGGTGAGGAAGCAGTTCGGTGAGGTGGTAAGTGGGTGTGGTTGCAGATGGGTGAGGAGGTAGTTGGGTGAGGTGGTTGGTGTGTGAGGTGGTAGGTGGGTGAGGAGGCAGGTGGGCGAGGGGGCAGGTGGGTGAGGTTGTAAGTGGGTGAGGTGGCAGGTGGGTGAGGTGGGTGAGGTTGTAGGTGGGTGAGGAGGGAGGTGGGTGAGCTGGTAGGTGGGTGAGGTGGTAGGTGGGTGAGGTGGTAGGTGGGTGAGGTGGTAGGTGGGTGAAGAGTAAGGTGAGTGAGGTGGTAGGTGGGTGAGGCTTCAGATGGGTGAGGAGGTTGGTGGGTGAGTTGGTAGGTGGGTGAAGAGGCAGGTGAGTGAGGTGGTAGGTGGGTGAGGTTTCAGATGGGTGAGGAGGTAGGTGGGTGAGGTTGCAGATTGGTGAGGATGTAGGTGGGTGAGGTCATAGGTGGGCGAGGTGGGAGGTGGGTGAGGAGGTAGTTGGGTGAGGAGGTAGGTGGGAGAGGTGACAGGTGGGTGAGGAGGCAGGAAGGTGAGGTGATAGGTGGGTGAGGTGGTAGGTGAGTGAGGAGGCAGGTGGGTGAGGTGGTAGGTGGGTTAGGTGGTTGGTGGGTAGGGTGGTAGATGGGTGAGGTGGTAGGTGAGTGAGGAGGCAGGAGGCTGAGGTTGTAGATGGGTGAGCTGGTAGGTGGGTGAGGTGGTAGGTGGGTGAGGTGGCAGGTCGGTGAGGTGGTAAGTGGGTGAGGTGGTAGGTGGGTAAGGTGGCAGGTGAGTGAGGTGGTAGGTGGGTGAGGTAGTAGGTGGGTGAGGAGGCAGGTTGGTGAGGTGGTAAGTGGGTGAGGTGGTAGGTGGGTGAGATGGTAGGTGGGTAAGTTGGCAGGTGAGTGAGGTGGTAGGTAGGTGAGGTGGTAGGTGGGTGAGGTGGTAGGTGGGTGAGGAGGCAGGTGGGTGAGTTGGTAGGTGGGTTAGGTGGTTGGTGGGTAGAGTGGTGGATGGGTGAGGTGGCAGGTGAGTGAGGAGGCAGGAGGCTGAGGTGGTAGATGGGTGAGGTGGTAGGTGGGTGAGGTGGTAGGTGGGTGAGGAGGTAGTTGGATGAGGAGGAAGGTGGGCGAGGTGGTAGGTGGGTCAGGAGGCAGGTGGGTGAGGTGGTAGGTGGGTGAGGAGGCAGGTGGGTGAGGAGGCAGGTGGTGAGCTGGTAGGTTGGTGAGGTGGTAGGTGGGTGAGGATGCAGGCGGGTGAGTTGGTAGGTGGGTGAGGTGGTAGGTGGGTGAGGAGGGAGGTGGTGAGGTGGTAGGTGGGTGAGGAGGCAGGTGGGTGAGGAGGCAGGTGGTGAGGTGGTAGGTGGGTGAGGTGGAAGGTGGTTGAGGAGGCAGGTCGGTGAGTTGGTAATTGGGTGAGGTGGTAGGTGGGTGAGCTGGTAGGTGGGTGAGGAGGCAGCTCGGTGTAGTGGTAGGTGGGTGAGGAAGCAGGTGGGTGAGGTGGCAGGTGACTGAGGTGGAAGGTGGGTGAGGTCATCGGTGGGTGTGGTGGTAGGTGGGTGAGGAGGCAGGTGGGTGAGGTGGCAGGTGGGTGAGGTCGTAGGTGGGTGAGGTGGTAGGTGGGTGAGGAGGCAGGTGGGTGAGGTGGTAGGTGGGTGAAGTGGTAGGTGGGTGAGGTGGCAGGTGGGTGAGGAGGCAGATGTTTGACGTGGTAGGTGGGTGAGGTTGTAGGCGGGTGGGGTGAAAAATGGGTGAGGTGGTAGGTGGGTGAGGAGGCAGGAGGCTGAGGTGGTAGGTGGGTGAGGTGGTAGGTGGGTGAGGTTGTAGTTGGGTGAGGTGGTAGGTGGGTGAGGAGGCAGGTGGGTGAGGTGGCAGGTGGGTTAGGTGGTAGGCGGGTGAGGTGGTAGGTGGGTGAGGTGGCAGGTGGGTGAGGTGGTAGGTGGGTGAGGTGGTAGGTGAGTGTGGAGGCAGGTGGGTGAGGTTGTAGGTGGATGAGGTGTTAGGTGGGTGAGGTGGTAGGTGGGTGAGGTGGTAGTTGTTTAAGGAGGCAGGTGGGTGAGGAGGCAGGAGGGTGAGGTGATAGGTGGGTGAGGTTGTAGGTGAGTGAGGAGGCAGGTGGGTGATTTGGTAGGTGGGTGAGGCGGTAGGTGGCTGAGGAGGTAGGTGGCTGAGTTGGTAGGAGGGTGAGTTGGTAGGTGGGTGAGGTGGTAGGTGGGTGATGTGGTAGGTGGGTGAGGAGGTAGGTGGGTGAGGTGGCAGGTGGGTGAGGTGGTAGATGGGTGAGGTGGTAGGTGAGTAAGGAGGCAAGAGGCTGAGCTGGTAGGTGGGTGAGGTGGTAGGTGGGTGAGGTGGTAGCTGGGTGAGGTGGTAGGTGGGTGAGGAGGCAGGTGGTTGAGGTGGTAAGTGGGTGAGATGGTAGGTGGGTCAGGAGGCAGGTTGGTGAGGTTGTAGGTGTGTGAGGTGATAGTTGGTTAAGGAGACATGTGGGTGAGGTGGTAGGTGGGTGAGGTGATAGGTGGGTGAAATGGTAGGTGGGTGAGGTGGTAGGTGGGTGAGGTGGTAGGTGGATGAGGTGGCAGCTGGGTGAGGTGGTAGGTGGGTGAGGTGGTAGGTGGGTGAGGTGGTAGGTGGGTGAGGTGGTAGGTGGGTGAAGAGGCAGGTGAGTGAGGTGGTAGGTGGGTGAGGTGCTAGTTGGGTGAAGAGGCAGGTGGGTGAGGAGGCAGGTGAGTGAGTTGGTAGGTGGCTGAGGTGGTAGGTCGGTGAGGAGGAAGGTGGGTGAGTTGTCAGTTGGGTGAGGTGGTAGGTGGTTGAGGAGGCAGGTCGGTGACGTGGTAGGTGGGTCAGGTTGCAGATGGCCGAGGAGGTAGTTGGGTGAGGTGGTAGGTGGGTGAGGTGCCAGGTGAGTGAGGTGGTAGGTGGGTGTGGTGGAAGGTGGTTGACTAGGCAGGTGGGTGAGGTGGCAGATGGGTGAGGTGGTAGGTGGGTGAGGTGGTAGGTGGGTGAGGAGGAAGGTGGGTGAGTTGTCAGGTGGGTGAGGTTGTAGGTGGGTGAGGAAGCAGTTCGGTGAGGTGGTAAGTGGGTGTGGTTGCAGATGGGTGAGGAGGTAGTTGGGTGAGGTGGTTGGTGTGTGAGGTGGTAGGTGGGTGAGGAGGCAGGTGGGCGAGGGGGCAGGTGGGTGAGGTTGTAAGTGGGTGAGGTGGCAGGTGGGTGAGGTGGGTGAGGTTGTAGGTGGGTGAGGAGGGAGGTGGGTGAGCTGGTAGGTGGGTGAGGTGGTAGGTGGGTGAGGTGGTAGGTGGGTGAGGTGGTAGGTGGGTGAAGAGTAAGGTGAGTGAGGTGGTAGGTGGGTGAGGCTTCAGATGGGTGAGGAGGTTGGTGGGTGAGTTGGTAGGTGGGTGAAGAGGCAGGTGAGTGAGGTGGTAGGTGGGTGAGGTTTCAGATGGGTGAGGAGGTAGGTGGGTGAGGTTGCAGATTGGTGAGGATGTAGGTGGGTGAGGTCATAGGTGGGCGAGGTGGGAGGTGGGTGAGGAGGTAGTTGGGTGAGGAGGTAGGTGGGAGAGGTGACAGGTGGGTGAGGAGGCAGGAAGGTGAGGTGATAGGTGGGTGAGGTGGTAGGTGAGTGAGGAGGCAGGTGGGTGAGGTGGTAGGTGGGTTAGGTGGTTGGTGGGTAGGGTGGTAGATGGGTGAGGTGGTAGGTGAGTGAGGAGGCAGGAGGCCGAGGTTGTAGATGGGTGAGCTGGTAGGTGGGTGAGGTGGTAGGTGGGTGAGGTGGCAGGTCGGTGAGGTGGTAAGTGGGTGAGGTGGTAGGTGGGTAAGGTGGCAGGTGAGTGAGGTGGTAGGTGGGTGAGGTAGTAGGTGGGTGAGGAGGCAGGTTGGTGAGGTGGTAAGTGGGTGAGGTGGTAGGTGGGTGAGATGGTAGGTGGTAAGTTGGCAGGTGAGTGAGGTGGTAGGTAGGTGAGGTGGTAGGTGGGTGAGGTGGTAGGTGGGTGAGTTGGCAGGTGGGTGAGGTGGTAGATGGGTGAGTTGGTAGGTGAGTGAGGAGGCAAGAGGCTGAGGTGGTAGGTGTGTGAGGTGGTAGGTGGGTGAGGTGGTAGTTGGGTGAGGTGATAGGTGGGTGAGGAGGCAGGTGGGCGAGGTGGTAAGTGGGTGAGGTGGTAGGTGGGTCAGGAGGCAGGTGGGTGTGGTGGTAGGTGTGTGAGGTGGTAGTTGGTTAAGGAGACAGGTGGTTGATGTGGTAGGTGGGTGAGGTGATAGTTGGGTGAAATGGTAGGTGGGAGAGGTCGCAGGTGGGTGAGGTGGTAGGTGGGTGAGGTGGTAGATGGGTGAGGTGGTAGGTGAGTGAGGTGGCAGCTGGGTGAGGTGGTAGGTGGGTGAGGTGATAGGTGGGTGAGGTGGTAGTTGTGTGAAGAGGAAGGTGAGTGAGGTGTTACGTGGATGAGGTGGTAGGTGGGTGAGGAGGCAGTTGGGTGAGGAGGCAGGTGAGTGAGTTGGTAGGTGGCTGAGGTGGTAGGTGGGTGAGGTTGCAGATGGGTGAGGAGGTAGGTGGGTGAGGTGGTAGGCGGGTGAGATGGTAGGTGGGTGAGATGGTAGGTGGGTGAGGAGGCAGGTGAGTGAGTTGGTAGGTGGCTGAGGTGGTAGGTGGATGAGGTTGCAGATGGGTGAGGAGGTAGGTGGGTGAGGTGGTAGGCGGGTGAGATGGTAGGTGGGTGAGATGGTAGGTGGGTGAGGTTGCAGATGGGTGAGGAGGTAGGTGGGTGAGGTGGTAGGTGGGTGAGGTGGTAGGTGGGTGAGGAGGCAGGTGGATGAGGTGGCAGGTGGGTGAGGTGGTAAGGGGGTGAGGAGGCAGGTAGGTGAGGTGGCAGGTGAGTGCGGTGCTAGGTGACTGAGGTGGTAGGTAGGTGTGGTGGCAGGTGAGTGAGGTGGTAGGTGGGTGAAGTGGTAGGTGGGTGAGGTGGCAGGTGGGTGAGGAGGCAGATGTTTGACGTGGAAGGTGGGTGAGGTTGTAGGCGGGTGGGGTGGAAAATGGGTGAGGTGGTAGGTGGGTGAGGAGGCAGGAGCCTGAAGTGGTAGGTGGGTGAGGTGGTAGGTGGGTGAGGTTGTAGTTGGGTGAGGTGGTATGTGAGTGAGGAGGCAGGTGGGTGAGGTGGTAGGTGGGTTAGGTGGTTGGTGGGTAGGGTGGTAGATGGGTGAGGTGGTAGGTGAGTGAGGAGGCAGGAGGCTGAGGTTGTAGATGGGTGAGGTGGTAGGTGAGTGAGGAGGCAGGAGGCTGAGGTTGTAGATGGGTGAGCTGGTAGGTGGGTGAGGTGGTAGGTGGGTGAGGTGGCAGGTCGGTGAGGTGGTAAGTGGGTGAGGTGGTAGGTGGGTAAGGTGGCAGGTGAGTGAGGTGGTAGGTGGGTGAGGTAGTAGGTGGGTGAGGAGGCAGGTTGGTGAGGTGGTAAGTGGGTGAGGTGGTAGGTGGGTGAGATGGTAGGTGGGTAAGTTGGCAGGTGAGTGAGGTGGTAGGTGGGTGAGGTGGTAGGTGGGTGAGGTGGTAGGTGGGTGAGGTGGCAGGTGGGTGAGGTGGTAGATGGGTGAGTTGGTAGGTGAGTGAGGAGGCAAGAGGCTGAGGTGGTAGGTGTGTGAGGTGGTAGGTGGGTGAGGTGGTAGTTGGGTGAGGTGATAGGTGAGTGAGGAGGCAGGTGGGTGAGGTGGTAAGTGGGTGAGGTGGTAGGTGGGTCAGGAGGCAGGTGGGTGTGGTGGTAGGTGTGTGAGGTGGTAGTTGGTTAAGGAGACAGGTGGGTGATGTGGTAGGTGGGTGAGGTGATAGGTGGGTGAAATGGTAGGTGGGAGAGGTCGCAGGTGGGTGAGGTGGTAGGTGGGTGAGGTGGTAGATGGGTGAGGTGGTAGGTGAGTGAGGTGGCAGCTGGGTGAGGTGGTAGGTGGGTGAGGTGATAGGTGGGTGAGGTGGTAGGTGTGTGAAGAGGAAGGTGAGTGAGGTGTTACGTGGATGAGGTGGTAGGTGGGTGAGGAGGCAGTTGGGTGAGGAGGCAGGTGAGTGAGTTGGTAGGTGGCTGAGGTGGTAGGTGGGTGAGGTTGCAGATGGGTGAGGAGGTAGGTGGGTGAGGTGGTAGGCGGGTGAGATGGTAGGTGGGTGAGATTGTAGGTGGGTGAGGAGGCAGGTGAGTGAGTTGGTAGGTGGCTGAGGTGGTAGGTGGATGAGGTTGCAGATGGGTGAGGAGGTAGGTGGGTGAGGTGGTAGGCGCGTGAGATGGTAGGTGGGTGAGATGGTAGGTGGGTGAGGTTGCAGATGGGTGAGGAGGTAGGTGGGTGAGGTGGTAGGCGGGTGAGGTGGTAGGTGGGTGAGGAGGCAGGAGGATGAGGTGGCAGGTGGGTGAGGTGGTAAGGGGGTGAGGAAGCAGGTAGGTGAGGTGGCAGGTGAGAGCGGTGCTAGGTGACTGAGGTGGTAGGTAGGTGTGGTGGCAGGTGAGTGAGGTGGTAGGTGGGTGAGGTGGTAGGTGGGTGAGATGTTAGGTGGGTGAGGAGCTAGGTGGGTGAGGAGGCAGGGGGGGTGAGGTGGCAGGTCAGTGAGGTGATAGGTGGGTGAGGGGGTAGGTGGGTGAGTTGGTAGGTCGGTGAGGTGGTAGGTGGCTGAAGTGGTAGGTGGGTGAGTTGGTAGGTTGGTGAGGTGGTAGGTGGGTGAGGTTGCAGATTGGTGAGGAGGTAGGTGGGTGAGGTTGTAGGTGGGTGAGGTGGGAGGTGGGTGAGGAGGTAGTTGGGTGAGGAGGTAGGTGGGTGAGGTGACAGGTGGTTGAGGAGGCAGGAGGGTGAGGTGATAGGTGGGTGAGGTGGTAGGTGAGTGAGGAGGCAGGTGGGTGTGTTGGTAGGTGGGTTAGGTGGTTAGTGGGTAGAGTGGTGGATGGGTGAGGTGGCAGGTGAGTGAGGAGGCAGGAGGCTGAGGTGGTAGATGGGTGAGGTGGTAGGTGGGTGAGGTGGTAGGTGGGTGAGGAGGTAGTTGGATGAGGAGGAAGGTGGGCGAGGTGGTAGGTGGGTCAGGAGGCAGGTGGGTGAGGTGGTAGGTGGGTGAGGAGGCAGGTGGGTGAGGAGGCAGGTGGTGAGCTGGTAGGTTGGTGAGGTGGTAGGTGGGTGAGGATGCAGGCGGGTGAGGTGGTAGGTGGGTGAGGTGGTAGTTGGGTGAGGTGATAGGTGAGTGAGGAGGCAGGTGGGTGAGGTGGTAAGTGGGTGAGGTGGTAGGTGGGTCAGGAGGCAGGTGGGTGTGGTGGTAGGTGTGTGAGGTGGTAGTTGGTTAAGGAGACAGGTGGGTGATGTGGTAGGTGGGTGAGGTGATAGGTGGGTGAAATGGTAGGTGGGAGAGGTCGCAGGTGGGTGAGGTGGTAGGTGGGTGAGGTGGTAGATGGGTGAGGTGGTAGGTGAGTGAGGTGGCAGCTGGGTGAGGTGGTAGGTGGGTGAGGTGATAGGTGGGTGAGGTGGTAGGTGTGTGAAGAGGAAGGTGAGTGAGGTGTTACGTGGATGAGGTGGTAGGTGGGTGAGGAGGCAGTTGGGTGAGGAGGCAGGTGAGTGAGTTGGTAGGTGGCTGAGGTGGTAGGTGGGTGAGGTTGCAGATGGGTGAGGAGGTAGGTGGGTGAGGTGGTAGGCGGGTGAGATGGTAGGTGGGTGAGATTGTAGGTGGGTGAGGAGGCAGGTGAGTGAGTTGGTAGGTGGCTGAGGTGGTAGGTGGATGAGGTTGCAGATGGGTGAGGAGGTAGGTGGGTGAGGTGGTAGGCGGGTGAGATGGTAGGTGGGTGAGATGGTAGGTGGGTGAGGTTGCAGATGGGTGAGGAGGTAGGTGGGTGAGGTGGTAGGCGGGTGAGGTGGTAGGTGGGTGAGGAGGCAGGTGGATGAGGTGGCAGGTGGGTGAGGTGGTAAGGGGGTGAGGAAGCAGGTAGGTGAGGTGGCAGGTGAGAGCGGTGCTAGGTGACTGAGGTGGTAGGTAGGTGTGGTGGCAGGTGAGTGAGGTGGTAGGTGGGTGAGGTGGTAGGTGGGTGAGATGTTAGGTGGGTGAGGAGCTAGGTGGGTGAGGAGGCAGGGGGGGTGAGGTGGCAGGTCAGTGAGGTGATAGGTGGGTGAGGGGGTAGGTGGGTGAGTTGGTAGGTCGGTGAGGTGGTAGGTGGCTGATGTGGTAGGTGGGTGAGTTGGTAGGTTGGTGAGGTGGTAGGTGGGTGAGGTTGCAGATTGGTGAGGAGGTAGGTGGGTGAGGTTGTAGGTGGGTGAGGTGGGAGGTGGGTGAGGAGGTAGTTGGGTGAGGAGGTAGGTGGGTGAGGTGACAGGTGGTTGAGGAGGCAGGAGGGTGAGGTGATAGGTGGGTGAGGTGGTAGGTGAGTGAGGAGGCAGGTGGGTGAGTTGGTAGGTGGGTTAGGTGGTTGGTGGGTAGAGTGGTGGATGGGTGAGGTGGCAGGTGAGTGAGGAGGCAGGAGGCTGAGGTGGTAGATGGGTGAGGTGGTAGGTGGGTGAGGTGGTAGGTGGGTGAGGAGGTAGTTGGATGAGGAGGAAGGTGGGCGAGGTGGTAGGTGGGTCAGGAGGCAGGTGGGTGAGGTGGTAGGTGGGTGAGGAGGCAGGTGGGTGAGGAGGCAGGTGGTGAGCTGGTAGGTTGGTGAGGTGGTAGGTGGGTGAGGATGCAGGCGGGTGAGGTGGTAGGTGGGTGAGGTGGTAGGTGGGTGTGGAGGCAGGTGGTGAGGTGGTAGGTGGGTGAGGAGGCAGGTGGGTGAGGAGGCAGGTGGTGAGGTGGTAGGTGGGTGAGGTGGAAGGTGGTTGAGGAGGCAGGTCGGTGAGTTGGTAATTGGGTGAGGTGGTAGGTGGGTGAGATGGTAGGTGGATAAGGTGGCAGGTGAGTGAGGTGGTAGGTGGGTGAAGTGGTAGGTGGGTGAGGTGGTAGGTGGGTGAGGTGGTAGGTGGGTGAGGAGGCAGCTCGGTGTAGTGGTAGGTGGGTGAGGAAGCAGGTGGGTGAGGTGGCAGGTGGCTGAGGTGGAAGGTGGGTGAGGTCGTCGGTGGGTGTGGTGGTAGGTGGGTGAGGAGGCAGGTGGGTGAGGTGGCAGGTGGGTGAGGTCGTAGGTGGGTGAGGTGGTAGGTGGGTGAGGAGGCAGGTGGGTGAGGTGGTAGGTGGGTGAAGTGGTAGGTGGGTGAGGTGGCAGGTGGGTGAGGAGGCAGATGTTTGACGTGGTAGGTGGGTGAGGATGTAGGCGGGTGGGGTGAAAAATGGGTGAGGTGGTAGGTGGGTGAGGAGGCAGGAGGCTGAGGTGGTAGGTGGGTGAGGTGGTAGGTGGGTGAGGTTGTAGTTGGGTGAGGTGGTAGGTGGGTGAGGAGGCAGGTGGGTGAGGTGGCAGGTGGGTTAGGTGGTAGGCGGGTGAGGTGGTAGGTGGGTGAGGTGGCAGGTGGGTGAGGTGGTAGGTGGGTGAGGTGGTAGGTGAGTGTGGAGGCAGGTGGGTGAGGTTGTAGGTGGATGAGGTGTTAGGTGGGTGAGGTGGTAGGTAGGTGAGGTGGTAGTTGTTTAAGGAGGCAGGTGGGTGAGGAGGCAGGAGGGTGAGGTGATAGGTGGGTGAGGTTGTAGGTGAGTGAGGAGGCAGGTGGGTGAGGAGGTAGGTGGCTGAGTTGGTAGGAGGGTGAGTTGGTAGGTGGGTGAGGTGGTCGGTGGGTGATGTGGTAGGTGGGTGAGGTGGTAGGTGGGTGAGGTGGCAGGTGGGTGAGGTGGTAGATGGGTGAGGTGGTAGGTGAGTAAGGAGGCAAGAGGCTGAGCTGGTAGGTGGGTGAGGTGGTAGGTGGGTGAGGTGGTAGCTGGGTGAGGTGGTAGGTGGGTGAGGAGGCAGGTGGTTGAGGTGGTAAGTGGGTGAGGTGGTAGGTGGGTCAGGAGGCAGGTTGGTGAGGTTGTAGGTGTGTGAGGTGGTAGTTGGTTAAGGAGACATGTGGGTGAGGTGGTAGGTGGGTGAGGTGATAGGTGGGTGAAATGGTAGGTGGGTGAGGTGGTAGGTGGGTGAGGTGGTAGGTGGATGAGGTGGCAGCTGGGTGAGGTGGTAGGTGGGTGAAGTGGTAGGTGGGTGAGGTGGTAGGTGGGTGAGGTTGTAGGCGGGTGGGGTGAAAAATGGGTGAGGCGGTAGGTGGGTGAGGAGGCAGGAGGCTGAGGTGGTAGGTGGGTGAGGTGGTAGGTGGGTGAGGTTGTAGTTGGGTGAGGTGGTAGGTGGGTGAGGAGGCAGGAGGCTGAGGTTGTAGATGGGTGAGCTGGTAGGTGGGTGAGGTGGTAGGTGGGTGAGGTGGTAGGTGGGTGAAGAGGCAGGTGAGTGAGGTGGTAGGTGGGTGAGGTGGTAGTTGGGTGAAGAGGCAGGTGGGTGAGGAGGCAGGTGAGTGAGTTGGTAGGTGGCTGAGGTGGTAGGTCGGTGAGGAGGAAGGTGGGTGAGTTGTCAGTTGGGTGAGGTGGTAGGTGGTTGAGGAGGCAGGTCGGTGACGTGGTAGGTGGGTCAGGTTGCAGATGGCCGAGGAGGTAGTTGAGTGAGGTGGTAGGTGGGTGAGGTGCCAGGTGAGTGAGGTGGTAGGTGGGTGTGGTGGAAGGTGGTTGACTAGGCAGGTGGGTGAAGTGGTAGGTGGGTGAGGTGGTAGGCGGGTGAGGAGGCAGCTCGGTGTAGTGGTAGGTGGGTGAGGAAGCAGGTGGGTGAGGTGGCAGGTGGCTGAGGTGGAAGGTGGGTGAGGTCGTCGGTGGGTGTGGTGGTAGGTGGGTGAGGAGGCAGGTGGGTGAGGTGGCAGGTGGGTGAGGTCGTAGGTGGGTGAGGTGGTAGGTGGGTGAGGAGGCAGGTGGGTGAGGTGGTAGGTGGGTGAGGTGGTAGGTGGGTGAGGTGGCAGGTGGGTGAGGAGGCAGATGTTTGACGTGGTAGGTGGGTGAGGTTGTAGGCGGGTGGGGTGAAAAATGGGTGAGGTGGTAGGTGGGTGAGGAGGCAGGAGGCTGAGGTGGTAGGTGGGTGAGGTGGTAGGTGGGTGAGGTTGTAGTTGGGTGAGGTGGTAGGTGGGTGAGGAGGCAGGAGGCTGAGGTTGTAGATGGGTGAGCTGGTAGGTGGGTGAGGTGGTAGGTGGGTGAGGTGGCAGGTCGGTGAGGTGGTAAGTGGGTGAGGTGGTAGGTGGGTAAGGTGGCAGGTGAGTGAGGTGGTAGGTGGGTGAGGTGGTAGGTGGGTGAGGAGGCAGGAAGGTGAGGTGATAGGTGGGTGAGGTGGTAGGTGGGTGAGATGGTAGGTGGGTAAGTTGGCAAGTGAGTGAGGTGGTAGGTGGGTGAGGTGGTAGGTGGGTGAGGTGGTAGGTGTGTGAGGTGGCAGGTGGGTGAGGTGGTAGATGGGTGAGTTGGTAGGTGAGTGAGGAGGCAAGAGGCTGAGGTGGTAGGTGTGTGAGGTGGTAGGTGGGTGAGGTGGTAGTTGGGTGAGGTGATAGGTGGGTGAGGAGGCAGGTGGGTGAGGTGGTAAGTGGGTGAGGTGGTAGGTGGGTCAGGAGGCAGGTGGGTGTGGTGGTAGGTGTGTGAGGTGGTAGTTGGTTAAGGAGACAGGTGGGTGATGTGGTAGGTGGGTGAGGTGATAGGTGGGTGAAATGGTAGGTGGGAGAGGTCGCAGGTGGGTGAGGTGGTAGGTGGGTGAGGTGGTAGATGGGTGAGGTGGTAGGTGAGTGAGGTGGCAGCTGGGTGAGGTGGTAGGTGGGTGAGGTGATAGGTGGGTGAGGTGGTAGGTGTGTGAAGAGGAAGGTGAGTGAGGTGTTACGTGGATGAGGTGGTAGGTGGGTGAGGAAGCAGTTGGGTGAGGAGGCAGGTGAGTGAGTTGGTAGGTGGCTGAGGTGGTAGGTGGGTGAGGTTGCAGATGGGTGAGGAGGTAGGTGGGTGAGGTGGTAGGCGGGTGAGATGGTAGGTGGGTGAGATGGTAGGTGGGTGAGGAGGCAGGTGAGTGAGTTGGTAGGTGGCTGAGGTGGTAGGTGGATGAGGTTGCAGATGGGTGAGGAGGTAGGTGGGTGAGGTGGTAGGCGGGTGAGATGGTAGGTGGGTGAGATGGTAGGTGGGTGAGGTTGCAGATGGGTGAGGAGGTAGGTGGGTGAGGTGGTAGGCGGGTGAGGTGGTAGGTGGGTGAGGAGGCAGGTGGATGAGGTGGCAGGTGGGTGAGGTGGTAAGGAGGTGAGGAGGCAGGTAGGTGAGGTGGCAGGTGAGTGCGGTGCTAGGTGACTGAGGTGGTAGGTAGGTGTGGTGGCAGGTGAGTGAGATGGTAGGTGGGTGAGGTGGTAGGTGAGTGAGATGTTAGGTGGGTGAGGAGCTAGGTGGGTGAGGAGGCAGGGGGGGTGAGGTGGCAGGTCAGTGAGGTGATAGGTGGGTGAGGGGGTAGGTGGGTGAGGTGGTAGGTCGGTGAGGTGGTAGGTGGCTGAAGTGGTAGGTGGGTGAGTTGGTAGGTTGGTGAGGTGGTAGGTGGGTGAGGTTGCAGATTGGTGAGGAGGTAGATGGATGAGGTTGTAGGTGGGTGAGGTGGGAGGTGGGTGAGGAGGTAGTTGGGTGAGGAGGTAGGTGGGTGAGGTGACAGGTGGTTGAGGAGGCAGGAGGGTGAGGTGATAGGTGGGTGAGGTGGTAGGTGAGTGAGGAGGCAGGTGGGTGAGTTGGTAGGTGGGTTAGGTGGTTGGTGGGTAGAGTGGTGGATGGGTGAGGTGGCAGGTTTGAGTGAGGAGGCAGGAGGCTGAGGTGGTAGATGGGTGAGGTGGTAGGTGGGTGAGGTGGTAGGTGGGTGAGGAGGTAGTTGGATGAGGAGGAAGGTGGGCGAGGTGGTAGGTGGGTCAGGAGGCAGGTGGGTGAGGTGGTAGGTGGGTGAGGAGGCAAGTGGGTGAGGAGGCAGGTGGTGAGCTGGTAGGTTGGTGAGGTGGTAGGTGGGTGAGGATGCAGGCGGGTGAGGTGGTAGGTGGGTGAGGTGGTAGGTGGGTGAGGAGGCAGGTGGTGAGGTGGTAGGTGGGTGAGGAGGCAGGTGGGTGAGGAGGCAGGTGGTGAGGTGGTAGGTAGGTGAGGTGGAAGGTGGTTGAGGAGGCAGGTCGGTGAGTTGGTAATTGGGTGAGGTGGTGGGTGGGTGATATGGTAGGTGGATAAGGTGGCAGGTGAGTGAGGTGGTAGGTGGGTGAAGTGGTAGGTGGGTGAGGTGGTAGGTGGGTGAGGTGGTAGGTGGGTGAGGAGGCAGCTCGGTGTAGTGGTAGGTGGGTGAGGAGGCAGGTGGGTGAGTTGGTAATTGGGTGAGGTGGTGGGTGGGTGATATGGTAGGTGGATAAGGTGGCAGGTGAGTGAGGTGGTAGGTGGGTGAAGTGGTAGGTGGGTGAGGTGGTAGGTGGGTGAGGTGGTAGGTGGGTGAGGAGGCAGCTCGGTGTAGTGGTAGGTGGGTGAGGAGGCAGGTGGGTGAGGTGGCAGGTGGCTGAGGTGGAAGGTGGGTGAAGTCGTCGGTGGGTGTGGTGGTAGGTGGGTGAGGAGGCAGGTGGGTGAGGTGGCAGGTGGGTGAGGTCGTAGGTGGGTGAGGTGGTAGGTGGGTGAGGAGGCAGGTGGGTGAGGTGGTAGGTGGGTGAAGTGGTAGGTGGGTGAGGTGGCAGGTGGGTGAGGAGGCAGATGTTTGACGTGGTAGGTGGGTGAGGTTGTAGGCGGGTGGGGTGGAAAATGGGTGAGGTGGTAGGTGGGTGAGGAGGCAGGAGGCTGAGGTGGTAGGTGGGTGAGGTGGTAGGTGGGTGAGGTTGTAGTTGGGTGAGGTGGTAGGTGGGTGAGGAGGCAGGTGGGTGAGGTGGCAGGTGGGTTAGGTGGTAGGCGGGTGAGGTGGTAGGTGGGTGAGGTGGTAGGTGGGTGAGGTGGTAGGTGGGTGAGGTGGTATGTGAGTGTGGAGGCAGGTGGGTGAGGTTGTAGGTGGATGAGGTGTTAGGTGGGTGAGGTGGTAGGTGGGTGAGGTGGTAGTTGTTTAAGGAGGCAGGTGGGTGAGGAGGCAGGAGGGTGAGGTGATAGGTGGGTGAGGTTGTAGGTGAGTGAGGAGGCAGGTGGGTGATTTGGTAGGTGGGTGAGGCGGTTGGTGGCTGAGGAGGTAGGTGGCTGAGTTGGTAGGAGGGTGAGGTTGTAGGTGGGTGAGGTGGTAGTTGGCTGAGGAGGTAGGTGGCTGAGTTGGTAGGAGGGTGAGTTGGTAGGTGGGTGAGGTGGTAGGTGGGTGATGTGGTAGGTGGGTGAGGTGGTAGGTGGGTGAGGTGGCAGGTGGGTGAGGTGGTAGATGGGTGAGGTGGTAGGTGAGTAAGGAGGCAAGAGGCTGAGCTGGTAGGTGGGTGAGGTGGTAGGTGGGTGAGGTGGTAGCTGGGTGAGGTGGTAGGTGGGTGAGGAGGCAGGTGGTTGAGGTGGTAAGTGGGTGAGGTGGTAGGTGGGTCAGGAGGCAGGTTGGTGAGGTTGTAGGTGTGTGAAGTGGTATTTGGTTAAGGAGACATGTGGGTGAAATGGTAGGTGGGTGAGGTGGTAGGTGGGTGAGGTGGTAGGTGGATGAGGTGGCAGCTGGGTGAGGTGGTAGGTGGGTGAGGTGGTAGGTGGGTGAGGTGGTAGGTGGGTGAGGTGGTAGGTGGGTGAAGAGGCAGGTGAGTGAGGTGGTAGGTGGGTGAGGTGGTAGTTGGGTGAAGAGGCAGGTGGGTGAGGAGGCAGGTGAGTGAGTTGGTAGGTGGCTGAGGTGGTAGGTCGGTGAGGAGGAAGGTGGGTGAGTTGTCAGTTGGGTGAGGTGGTAGGTGGTTGAGGAGGCAGGTCGGTGACGTGGTAGGTGGGGCAGGTTGCAGATGGCCGAGGAGGTAGTTGGGTGAGGTGGTAGGTGGGTGAGGTGCCAGGTGACTGAGGTGGTAGGTGGGTGAGGTGGAAGGTGGTTGACTAGGCAGGTGGGTGAGGTGGCAGATGGGTGAGGTGGTAGGTGGGTGAGGTGGTAGGTGGGTGAGGAGGAAGGTGGGTGAGTTGTCAGATGGGTGAGGTTGTAGGTGGGTGAGGAAGCAGTTCGGTGAGGTGGTAAGTGGGTGTGGTTGCAGATGGGTGAGGAGGTAGTTGGGTGAGGTGGTTGGTGTGTGAGGTGGTAGGTGGGTGAGGAGGCAGGTGGGCGAGGGGGCATGTGGGTGAGGTTGTAAGTGGGTGAGGTGGCAGGTGGGTGAGGTGGGTGAGGTTGTAGGTGGGTGAGGAGGGAGGTGGGTGAGCTGGTAGGTGGGTGAGGTGGTAGGTGGGTGAGGTGGTAGGTGGGTGAGGTGGTAGGTGGGTGAAGAGGCAGGTGAGTGAGGTGGTAGGTGGGTGAGGTTTCAGATGGGTGAGGAGGTTGGTGGGTAAGTTGGTAGGTGGGTGAAGAGGCAGGTGAGTGAGGTGGTGGGTGGGTGAGGTTTCAGATGGGTGAGCAGGTAGGTGGGTGAGGTGGTAGGTGGGTGAGGAGGCAGGTTGGTGAGGTGGTGGGTTGCTGAGGTTGCAGATGGGTGAGGTGTTAGGTGGGTTATGTGGTAAGTGGGTGAGGCAGGAGGTGTGTGAGGAGGTAGGTGGGTGAGGTGGTAGGTGGGTGAGGTGGTAGGTGGGTGAGGTTGTAGGTGGGTGAGGTGTTCGGTGGGTGAGGTGGTAGGTGGGTGTGGAGATAGGTGTGTGAAGTGGTAGGTGTGTGACGTGGTAGGTGTGTGAGGAGGCAGGGGGTTGTGGTGGCAGTGGGGAGGTGTGTGAGGAGGTTGGTGCGTGAGTTGGAAGGTAGGTGAAGAGGCAGGTGGTTGAGGTGGTAGGTGGGTGAGGTGGTAGGTGGGTGAGGTGGTAGGTGGGTGAGGTGGTAGGTGGGTGAAGAGGCAGGTGAGTGAGGTGGTAGGTGGGTGAGGTTTCAGATGGGTGAGGTGGTAGGTGGGTGAGAAGGTAGGTGGCTGAGATGGTAGGTAGGTGAGGTGGAATGTGGGTGAGGAGGCAGGTGGTTGTGGTGGCAGGTGGGTGAGGTGGTAGGTGGGAGAGTTGGCAGTTGGGTGAGGTGGTAGGTGGGTGAGGTTGTAGGTGTCTGAAGTGGTAGGTGGGTAATGAGGTAGGTGGGTGAGGTGATAGGTGGGTGAGGTTGTAGGTGGGTGAGGAGGCAGGTGGGTGAGGAGGCAGGTGGGTGAGGTGATAGGTGGGTGAGGTTGTAGGTGGGTGAGGAGCAGGTGGGTGAGGTGGTAGTTAGGTGATTTAGTGGGTGGGTAAGGTGGTAGGTGGCTGAGGTAGTAGATGGCTGAGGTGGTAGGTGGTAGAGGAGGCAGGTGGGTGAGGTGTTAGGTGGGTGAGATGGTAGGTGGATGAGGTGGTATGTGGGTGAGGTGGTAGGTGGGTGAGGTGGTAGGTGGGTGAGGTGACAGGTGGTTGAGGAGGCAGGTGGGTGAGGTGGCAGTTGAGTTAGTTTTTAGGTGGGTGAGGTGGTAGGTGGGTGAGGTGGTAGGTGTTTGAGGAGGCAGGTGAGTGAGGTGGCAGGTGGGTGAGGAGGTAGGTGGGTGGGGTGGTAGGTGGGTGTGGTTGTAGTTGGTGAGTTGGTAGTTAGGTGAGTTTGTAGGTGGGTGCGGTGGTAGGTGGGTGAGGAGACAGGGCGGTGAGGTTGTAGGTGGGTGAGGTTGTAGTTGGGTGAGGTGGTAGGTGGGTGAGGTGGTAGTTAAGTGAGTTAGTGGGTGGGTGAGGTGACAGGTGGGTGAGTTGGTAGGTGGGTGAGCTGCTAGGTGGGTGAGGTGGTAGGTGGCTCAGGGGGCAGGTGGGTGAGGTGGTAGGTGGGTGAGCTGCTAGGTGGGTGAGGTGGTAGGTGGCTCAGGTGGCAGGTGGGTGAGGTGGTAGGTGGGTGAGGAGGCAGGTGGGTGAGGTGGTAGGTGGGTGAGGTGGCAGTTGGGTGAGGTGGTAGGTTGGTGAGTTTGAAGCAGGGTGAGGTGGTAGGTGTGTGTTGAGGCACTTCGGTGAGTTGGTAGGTGGGTGAGGTGGTAGGTAGGTGAGGTGGTAGGTGGTTGAGGAGGCAGGTGAGTAAGGAGGCAGGTGGGTGAGGTGGTAGGTGGGTGAGGTGGTAGGTGGGAGAGGTGGTAGGTGGGTGAGGTGGTAGTTGGGTGAGGTGGTAGGTAGGTGAGGAGGCAGGGCGGTGAGGTGGTAGGTGGTGAGATGGTTGGTGGGTGAGGTGGTAGATGGGTAAGGTGTTAGGTGGGTGTGGTGGTAGGTGGGTGAGTTGGTAGGTGGGTGAGGTGGCAGGTGGGTGAGGTGGTAGGTGGTTGAGGAGGCAGGTGAGTAAGGAGGCAGGTGGGTGAGGTGGTAGGTGGGTGAGGTGGTAGGTGGGAGAGGTGGTAGGTGGGTGAGGTGGTAGGTGGGAGAGGTGGTAGGTGGGTGAGGTGGTAGGTTGGTGAGGTGGTAGGTGGGTGAGGAGGCAGGGCGGTGAGGTGGTAGGTGGTGAGATGGTTGGTGGGTGAGGTGGTAGGTGGGTAAGGTGTTAGGTGGGTGTGGTGGTAGGTGGGTTAGGTGGCAGGTGGGTGAGGTGGTAGATGGGTGAGTAGGTAGGTGGGTGAGGTGGTAGGTGGTTGAGGTAGTAGGTGGGTGAGATGGCAGGTGGGTTAGGACACAGGTCGGTGAGGTGGAAGGTACGTAGGGTGAGTCGGTCGTGAAATGGCAGGTGGGTAAGTTGGTAGGTGGGTGAGGTGGCAGGTGGGTGAGGTGGTAGGTGGGTGAGGTGTTAGGTGGATAGGGCGAATAGGTGGTGAGATGGCAGGTGGGTGAGAAGGTAGGTGGGTGAGGTGGTAGGTGCGTGAGGTGGTAGATAGGTGAAGTGGTAGGTGGGTGAGGAGGCAGGTGGGTGAGGAGGTAGGTGGTTGAGGTGGTGGGGGGTGAGGTGGTAGGTTGGTGAGGAGGCAGGTGGGTGAGGTGGCAGGTGGGTGGGGTGGCAGGTGGGTGAGATGGTACGTGGGTGAGGTGGTAGGTGGGTGAGGAGGCAGGAGGTTCGGGTGGTAGATGGGTGATGTGATAGTGAGTGAGGAGGCAGGTGGGTGAGGAGACAGGTGGTTGAGGTGGTAGGTGGGTGAGGTGGTAGGTGGGTAAGGTGGTAGGTGGGTGTGGTGGTAGGTGGGTGAGGAGGCAGGTGGGTGAGGTGGCAGGTGGGTGAGGTGGTAGGTGGGTGTGGAGGCAGGGCTGTGTGGTGGTAGGTGGGTGAGGTTGTAGATGGGTGAGTAGGTAGGTGGGTGAGGTGGTAGTGGTTGAGGTAGTAGGTGGGTGAGGTGGCAGGTGGGTGAGGACACAGGTCGGTGAGGTGGAAGGTGCGTAGGGTGAGTAGGTGGTGAAATGGCAGTTGGGTAAGTTGGTAGGTGGGTGAGGTGGTAGGTGAGTGAGGTGGTAGATGGGTGAAGTGGTAGGTGGTGAGGTGTTAGGTGGGTGAGGAGGCAATTGGGTGAGATGGTAGATGGGTGAGGTAGTAGGTGGGTGAGAAGGCAGGTGGGTGAGGTGTTAGGTGGGTGAGGAGGCAGGTGGGTGAGGTGTTAAGTGGGTGAGCTGGTAGGTGGGTGAGGAGGCAGGTGGGTGAGGTGTTAGGTGGGTGAGCTGGTAGGTGGTGAGGTGTTAGGTGGGTGAGGAGGCAGTTGGGTGACGGGGTAGTTGGATGAGGAGGTAGGTGGCTAAGGTGGTAGGTGAGTGAGGTGGTAGGTGGTTGAGAAAGCAGTTGGGTGACGGGGTAGTTGAGTGAGATGGCAGGTGGGTGAAGGGGTAGGTGGGTGAGGTGGCAGGTGGATGAGGAGGCAGGTGGTTGAGGTGGTAGGTGGCTGAGGAGGTAGGTGGGTGAGGAGGCAGGTGGGTGAGGTGTTAGGTGGGTGAGGAGGCAGGTCGGTGTGGTGCTAGGTGGGTGAGATTGCAGATGGGCAAGGAGGTATTTGGTTGAGGTGGTAGGTGGGTGAGGTGTTAGGTGTGCGAAGTGGTAGGTGGGTGAGATGGTAGGTGGGTGAGGAGTTAGGTGGGTGAGGAGGCAGGTGGGTGAGGTGGCAGGTGGGTGAGATGGTAGGTGGGTGAGGTGGTAGGTGGTTGAGCTGGCAGGTGGGTGAGGTGGTAGGTGGGTGAGGTGGTATGTGGGTGAGGAGGCAGCAGGGTCGGGTGGTTGATGGCTGATGTGATAGGTGAGTGAGGAGGCAGGTGGGTGAAGAGCCAGGTGGATGAGGTGGTAGGTGGGTGAGGTGGTAGGTGGGTGAGGTGGTAGGTGGGTAAGGTGGGAGGTGGGTGTCGTGGTAGGTGGGTGAGGAGGCAGGTGGGTTAAGGTGGCAGGTGGGTGAGGTGGTAGGTTGGTGAGATGGTAGGTGGGTTAGGTGGTAGGTGGGTGAGCTGGCAGGTGGGTGAGGTGGTAGGTGGTTGAGGTAGTAGGTGGGTGAGATGGCAGGTGGGTTAGGACACAGGTCGCTGAGGTGGAAGGTGCGTAGGGTGAGTAGGTGGTGAAATGGCAGGTGGGTAAGTTGGTAGGTGGGTGAGGTGGCAGGTGGGTGAGGTGGTAGGTGGCTGAGGCGTTAGGCGGATAGGGTGAGTAGGTGGTGAGATGGCAGGTGGGTGAGAAGGTAGGTGGGTGAGGTGGTAGGTGCGTGAGGTGGTAGATGGGTGAAGTGGTAGGTGGGTGAGGAGGCAGGTGGGTGAGGAAGTAGGTGGTTGAGGTGGTAGGTTGGTGAGGTGGTAGGTTGGTGAGGAGGCAGGTGGGTGAGGTGGCAGGTGGGTGAGATGGTAGGTGGGTGAGCTGGTAGGTGGTGAGGAGTTAGGTGGGTGATGAGGCAGTTGGTTGAGATATTAGGTGGTTGAGGTGGTAGGTGGGTGAGGAGGCTGGTGGGTGTGGTGTTATTAGGGTGAGGTTTTAGGTGGGTGAAATGGTAGGTGGATGAGGTGGTAGCTGGGTGAGGAGGCAGGTGTGTGAGGTGGCAGTTGTGTGAGGTGGTAGGTTGGTGAGATGGTAGGTGGGTGAGGTGGTAGGTGGGTTAGCTGGCAGGTGGGTGAGGTGGTAGGTGGGTGAGGTGGTAGGTGGGTGAGGAGGCAGGTGGGTGAGGTGGTAGGTGGGTGAGGTGGTAGGTGGGTGAGGAGGCAGGAGGGTCGGATGGTAGTTGGCTGAAGTGAAAGGTGAGTGAGGAGGCAGGTTGGTGAGGAGCCAGGTGGGAGAGGTGGTAGGTGGGTGAGGTGGTAGGTGGGTGAGGTGGTAGGTGGGTAAGGTGGTAGGTGGGTGTGGTGGTAGGTCGGTGAGGAGGCAGGTGGGTGAGGTGGTAGGTGGTTGAGGAGGCAGGTGAGTAAGGAGGCAGGTGGGTGAGGTGGTAGGTGGGTGAGGTGGTAGGTGGGAGAGGTGGTAGGTGGGTGAGGTGGTAGGTGGGAGAGGTGGTAGGTGGGTGAGGTGGTAGGTTGGTGAGGTGGTAGGTGGGTGAGGAGGCAGGGCGGTGAGGTTGTAGGTGGTGAGATGGTTGGTGGGTGAGGTGGTAGGTGGGTAAGGTGTTAGGTGGGTGTGGTGGTAGGTGGGTTAGGTGGCAGGTGGGTGAGGTGGTAGGTTGGTGAGATGGTAGGTGGGTTAGGTGGTAGGTGGGTGAGCTGGCAGGTGGGTGAGGTGGTAGGTGGTTGAGGTAGTAGGTGGGTGAGATGGCAGGTGGGTTAGGACACAGGTCGCTGAGGTGGAAGGTGCGTAGGGTGAGTAGGTGGTGAAATGGCAGGTGGGTAAGTTGGTAGGTGGGTGAGGTGGCAGGTGGGTGAGGTGGTAGGTGGCTGAGGCGTTAGGCGGATAGGGTGAGTAGGTGGTGAGATGGCAGGTGGGTGAGAAGGTAGGTGGGTGAGGTGGTAGGTGCGTGAGGTGGTAGATGGGTGAAGTGGTAGGTGGGTGAGGAGGCAGGTGGGTGAGGAAGTAGGTGGTTGAGGTGGTAGGTTGGTGAGGTGGTAGGTTGGTGAGGAGGCAGGTGGGTGAGGTGGCAGGTGGGTGAGATGGTAGGTGGGTGAGCTGGTAGGTGGTGAGGAGTTAGGTGGGTGATGAGGCAGTTGGTTGAGATATTAGGTGGTTGAGGTGGTAGGTGGGTGAGGAGGCTGGTGGGTGTGGTGTTATTAGGGTGAGGTTTTAGGTGGGTGAAATGGTAGGTGGATGAGGTGGTAGCTGGGTGAGGAGGCAGGTGTGTGAGGTGGCAGTTGTGTGAGGTGGTAGGTTGGTGAGATGGTAGGTGGGTGAGGTGGTAGGTGGGTTAGCTGGCAGGTGGGTGAGGTGGTAGGTGGGTGAGGTGGTAGGTGGGTGAGGAGGCAGGTGGGTGAGGTGGTAGGTGGGTGAGGTGGTAGGTGGGTGAGGAGGCAGGAGGGTCGGATGGTAGTTGGCTGAAGTGAAAGGTGAGTGAGGAGGCAGGTTGGTGAGGAGCCAGGTGGGAGAGGTGGTAGGTGGGTGAGGTGGTAGGTGGGTGAGGTGGTAGGTGGGTAAGGTGGTAGGTGGGTGTGGTGGTAGGTCGGTGAGGAGGCAGGTGGGTGAGGTGGTAGGTGGTTGAGGAGGCAGGTGAGTAAGGAGGCAGGTGGGTGAGGTGGTAGGTGGGTGAGGTGGTAGGTGGGAGAGGTGGTAGGTGGGTGAGGTGGTAGGTGGGAGAGGTGGTAGGTGGGTGAGGTGGTAGGTTGGTGAGGTGGTAGGTGGGTGAGGAGGCAGGGCGGTGAGGTTGTAGGTGGTGAGATGGTTGGTGGGTGAGGTGGTAGGTGGGTAAGGTGTTAGGTGGGTGTGGTGGTAGGTGGGTTAGGTGGCAGGTGGGTGAGGTGGTAGGTGGGTGAGTAGGTAGGTGGGTGAGGTGGTAGGTGGTTGAGGTAGTAGGTGGGTGAGATGGCAGGTGGGTTAGGACACAGGTCGGTGAGGTGGAAGGTACGTAGGGTGAGTAGGTCGTGAAATGGCAGGTGGGTAAGTTGGTAGGTGGGTGAGGTGGCAGGTGGGTGAGGTGGTAGGTGGGTGAGGTGTTAGGCGGATAGGGCGAATAGGTGGTGAGATGGCAGGTGGGTGAGAAGGTAGGTGGGTGAGGTGGTAGGTGCGTGAGGTGGTAGATAGGTGAAGTGGTAGGTGGGTGAGGAGGCAGGTGGGTGAGGAGGTAGGTGGTTGAGGTGGTGGGGGGTGAGGTGGTAGGTTGGTGAGGAGGCAGGTGGGTGAGGTGGCAGGTGGGTGGGGTGGCAGGTGGGTGAGATGGTACGTGGGTGAGGTGGTAGGTGGGTGAGGAGGCAGGAGGTTCGGGTGGTAGATGGGTGATGTGATAGTGAGTGAGGAGGCAGGTGGGTGAGGAGACAGGTGGTTGAGGTGGTAGGTGGGTGAGGTGGTAGGTGGGTAAGGTGGTAGGTGGGTGTGGTGGTAGGTGGGTGAGGAGGCAGGTGGGTGAGGTGGCAGGTGGGTGAGGTGGTAGGTGGGTGTGGAGGCAGGGCTGTGTGGTGGTAGGTGGGTGAGGTTGTAGATGGGTGAGTAGGTAGGTGGGTGAGGTGGTAGTGGTTGAGGTAGTAGGTGGGTGAGGTGGCAGGTGGGTGAGGACACAGGTCGGTGAGGTGGAAGGTGCGTAGGGTGAGTAGGTGGTGAAATGGCAGTTGGGTAAGTTGGTAGGTGGGTGAGGTGGTAGGTGAGTGAGGTGGTAGATGGGTGAAGTGGTAGGTGGTGAGGTGTTAGGTGGGTGAGGAGGCAATTGGGTGAGATGGTAGATGGGTGAGGTAGTAGGTGGGTGAGAAGGCAGGTGGGTGAGGTGTTAGGTGGGTGAGGAGGCAGGTGGGTGAGGTGTTAAGTGGGTGAGCTGGTAGGTGGGTGAGGAGGCAGGTGGGTGAGGTGTTAGGTGGGTGAGCTGGTAGGTGGTGAGGTGTTAGGTGGGTGAGGAGGCAGTTGGGTGACGGGGTAGTTGGATGAGGAGGTAGGTGGCTAAGGTGGTAGGTGAGTGAGGTGGTAGGTGGTTGAGAAAGCAGTTGGGTGACGGGGTAGTTGAGTGAGATGGCAGGTGGGTGAAGGGGTAGGTGGGTGAGGTGGCAGGTGGATGAGGAGGCAGGTGGTTGAGGTGGTAGGTGGCTGAGGAGGTAGGTGGGTGAGGAGGCAGGTGGGTGAGGTGTTAGGTGGGTGAGGAGGCAGGTCGGTGTGGTGCTAGGTGGGTGAGATTGCAGATGGGCAAGGAGGTATTTGGTTGAGGTGGTAGGTGGGTGAGGTGTTAGGTGTGCGAAGTGGTAGGTGGGTGAGATGGTAGGTGGGTGAGGAGTTAGGTGGGTGAGGAGGCAGGTGGGTGAGGTGGCAGGTGGGTGAGATGGTAGGTGGGTGAGGTGGTAGGTGGTTGAGCTGGCAGGTGGGTGAGGTGGTAGGTGGGTGAGGTGGTATGTGGGTGAGGAGGCAGCAGGGTCGGGTGGTTGATGGCTGATGTGATAGGTGAGTGAGGAGGCAGGTGGGTGAAGAGCCAGGTGGATGAGGTGGTAGGTGGGTGAGGTGGTAGGTGGGTGAGGTGGTAGGTGGGTAAGGTGGGAGGTGGGTGTCGTGGTAGGTGGGTGAGGAGGCAGGTGGGTTAAGGTGGCAGGTGGGTGAGGTGGTAGGTTGGTGAGATGGTAGGTGGGTTAGGTGGTAGGTGGGTGAGCTGGCAGGTGGGTGAGGTGGTAGGTGGTTGAGGTAGTAGGTGGGTGAGATGGCAGGTGGGTTAGGACACAGGTCGCTGAGGTGGAAGGTGCGTAGGGTGAGTAGGTGGTGAAATGGCAGGTGGGTAAGTTGGTAGGTGGGTGAGGTGGCAGGTGGGTGAGGTGGTAGGTGGCTGAGGCGTTAGGCGGATAGGGTGAGTAGGTGGTGAGATGGCAGGTGGGTGAGAAGGTAGGTGGGTGAGGTGGTAGGTGCGTGAGGTGGTAGATGGGTGAAGTGGTAGGTGGGTGAGGAGGCAGGTGGGTGAGGAAGTAGGTGGTTGAGGTGGTAGGTTGGTGAGGTGGTAGGTTGGTGAGGAGGCAGGTGGGTGAGGTGGCAGGTGGGTGAGATGGTAGGTGGGTGAGCTGGTAGGTGGTGAGGAGTTAGGTGGGTGATGAGGCAGTTGGTTGAGATATTAGGTGGTTGAGGTGGTAGGTGGGTGAGGAGGCTGGTGGGTGTGGTGTTATTAGGGTGAGGTTTTAGGTGGGTGAAATGGTAGGTGGATGAGGTGGTAGCTGGGTGAGGAGGCAGGTGTGTGAGGTGGCAGTTGTGTGAGGTGGTAGGTTGGTGAGATGGTAGGTGGGTTAGGTGGTAGGTGGGTTAGCTGGCAGGTGGGTGAGGTGGTAGTTGGGTGAGGTGGTAGGTGGGTGAGGAGGCAGGTGGGTGAGGTGGTAGGTGGGTGAGGTGGTAGGTGGGTGAGGAGGCAGGAGGGTCGGATGGTAGTTGGCTGAAGTGAAAGGTGAGTGAGGAGGCAGGTTGGTGAGGAGCCAGGTGGGAGAGGTGGTAGGTGGGTGAGGTGGTAGGTGGGTGAGGTGGTAGGTGGGTAAGGTGGTAGGTGGGTGTGGTGGTAGGTCGGTGAGGAGGCAGGTGGGTGAGGTGGTAGGTGGTTGAGGAGGCAGGTGAGTAAGGAGGCAGGTGGGTGAGGTGGTAGGTGGGTGAGGTGGTAGGTGGGAGAGGTGGTAGGTGGGTGAGGTGGTAGGTGGGAGAGGTGGTAGGTGGGTGAGGTGGTAGGTGGGTGAGGTGGTAGGTTGGTGAGGTGGTAGGTGGGTGAGGAGGCAGGGCGGTGAGGTGGTAGGTGGTGAGATGGTTGGTGGGTGAGGTGGTAGGTGGGTAAGGTGTTAGGTGGGTGTGGTGGTAGGTGGGTTAGGTGGCAGGTGGGTGAGGTGGTAGGTGGGTGAGTAGGTAGGTGGGTGAGGTGGTAGGTGGTTGAGGTAGTAGGTGGGTGAGATGGCAGGTGGGTTAGGACACAGGTCGGTGAGGTGGAAGGTACGTAGGGTGAGTAGGTCGTGAAATGGCAGGTGGGTAAGTTGGTAGGTGGGTGAGGTGGCAGGTGGGTGAGGTGGTAGGTGGGTGAGGTGTTAGGCGGATAGGGCGAATAGGTGGTGAGATGGCAGGTGGGTGAGAAGGTAGGTGGGTGAGGTGGTAGGTGCGTGAGGTGGTAGATAGGTGAAGTGGTAGGTGGGTGAGGAGGCAGGTGGGTGAGGAGGTAGGTGGTTGAGGTGGTGGGGGGTGAGGTGGTAGGTTGGTGAGGAGGCAGGTGGGTGAGGTGGCAGGTGGGTGGGGTGGCAGGTGGGTGAGATGGTACGTGGGTGAGGTGGTAGGTGGGTGAGGAGGCAGGAGGTTCGGGTGGTAGATGGGTGATGTGATAGTGAGTGAGGAGGCAGGTGGGTGAGGAGACAGGTGGTTGAGGTGGTAGGTGGGTGAGGTGGTAGGTGGGTAAGGTGGTAGGTGGGTGTGGTGGTAGGTGGGTGAGGAGGCAGGTGGGTGAGGTGGCAGGTGGGTGAGGTGGTAGGTGGGTGTGGAGGCAGGGCTGTGTGGTGGTAGGTGGGTGAGGTTGTAGATGGGTGAGTAGGTAGGTGGGTGAGGTGGTAGTGGTTGAGGTAGTAGGTGGGTGAGGTGGCAGGTGGGTGAGGACACAGGTCGGTGAGGTGGAAGGTGCGTAGGGTGAGTAGGTGGTGAAATGGCAGTTGGGTAAGTTGGTAGGTGGGTGAGGTGGTAGGTGAGTGAGGTGGTAGATGGGTGAAGTGGTAGGTGGTGAGGTGTTAGGTGGGTGAGGAGGCAATTGGGTGAGATGGTAGATGGGTGAGGTAGTAGGTGGGTGAGAAGGCAGGTGGGTGAGGTGTTAGGTGGGTGAGGAGGCAGGTGGGTGAGGTGTTAAGTGGGTGAGCTGGTAGGTGGGTGAGGAGGCAGGTGGGTGAGGTGTTAGGTGGGTGAGCTGGTAGGTGGTGAGGTGTTAGGTGGGTGAGGAGGCAGTTGGGTGACGGGGTAGTTGGATGAGGAGGTAGGTGGCTAAGGTGGTAGGTGAGTGAGGTGGTAGGTGGTTGAGAAAGCAGTTGGGTGACGGGGTAGTTGAGTGAGATGGCAGGTGGGTGAAGGGGTAGGTGGGTGAGGTGGCAGGTGGATGAGGAGGCAGGTGGTTGAGGTGGTAGGTGGCTGAGGAGGTAGGTGGGTGAGGAGGCAGGTGGGTGAGGTGTTAGGTGGGTGAGGAGGCAGGTCGGTGTGGTGCTAGGTGGGTGAGATTGCAGATGGGCAAGGAGGTATTTGGTTGAGGTGGTAGGTGGGTGAGGTGTTAGGTGTGCGAAGTGGTAGGTGGGTGAGATGGTAGGTGGGTGAGGAGTTAGGTGGGTGAGGAGGCAGGTGGGTGAGGTGGCAGGTGGGTGAGATGGTAGGTGGGTGAGGTGGTAGGTGGTTGAGCTGGCAGGTGGGTGAGGTGGTAGGTGGGTGAGGTGGTATGTGGGTGAGGAGGCAGCAGGGTCGGGTGGTTGATGGCTGATGTGATAGGTGAGTGAGGAGGCAGGTGGGTGAAGAGCCAGGTGGATGAGGTGGTAGGTGGGTGAGGTGGTAGGTGGGTGAGGTGGTAGGTGGGTAAGGTGGGAGGTGGGTGTCGTGGTAGGTGGGTGAGGAGGCAGGTGGGTTAAGGTGGCAGGTGGGTGAGGTGGTAGGTTGGTGAGATGGTAGGTGGGTTAGGTGGTAGGTGGGTGAGCTGGCAGGTGGGTGAGGTGGTAGGTGGTTGAGGTAGTAGGTGGGTGAGATGGCAGGTGGGTTAGGACACAGGTCGCTGAGGTGGAAGGTGCGTAGGGTGAGTAGGTGGTGAAATGGCAGGTGGGTAAGTTGGTAGGTGGGTGAGGTGGCAGGTGGGTGAGGTGGTAGGTGGCTGAGGCGTTAGGCGGATAGGGTGAGTAGGTGGTGAGATGGCAGGTGGGTGAGAAGGTAGGTGGGTGAGGTGGTAGGTGCGTGAGGTGGTAGATGGGTGAAGTGGTAGGTGGGTGAGGAGGCAGGTGGGTGAGGAAGTAGGTGGTTGAGGTGGTAGGTTGGTGAGGTGGTAGGTTGGTGAGGAGGCAGGTGGGTGAGGTGGCAGGTGGGTGAGATGGTAGGTGGGTGAGCTGGTAGGTGGTGAGGAGTTAGGTGGGTGATGAGGCAGTTGGTTGAGATATTAGGTGGTTGAGGTGGTAGGTGGGTGAGGAGGCAGGTGGGTGTGGTGTTATTAGGGTGAGGTTTTAGGTGGGTGAAATGGTAGGTGGATGAGGTGGTAGCTGGGTGAGGAGGCAGGTGTGTGAGGTGGCAGTTGTGTGAGGTGGTAGGTTGGTGAGATGGTAGGTGGGTTAGGTGGTAGGTGGGTTAGCTGGCAGGTGGGTGAGGTGGTAGGTGGGTGAGGTGGTAGGTGGGTGAGGAGGCAGGTGGGTGAGGTGGTAGGTGGGTGAGGTGGTAGGTGGGTGAGGAGGCAGGAGGGTCGGATGGTAGTTGGCTGAAGTGAAAGGTGAGTGAGGAGGCAGGTGGGTGAGGAGCCAGGTGGGAGAGGTGGTAGGTGGGTGAGGTGGTAGGTGGGTGAGGTGGTAGGTGGGTAAGGTGGTAGGTGGGTGTGGTGGTAGGTCGGTGAGGAGGCAGGTGGGTGAGGTGGCAGGTGGGTGAGGTGGTAGGTGGGTGAGGTGTTAGGCGGATAGGGTGAATAGGTGGTGAGATGGCAGGTGGGTGAGAAGGTAGGTGGGTGAGGTGGTAGGTGCGTGAGGTGGTAGATAGGTGAAGTGGTAGGTGGGTGAGGAGGCAGGTGGGTGAGGAGGTAGGTGGTTGAGGCGGTAGGTGGGTGAGGTGGTTGGTTGGTGAGGAGGCAGGTGGGTGAGGTGGCAGGTGGGTGGGGTGGCAGGTGGGTGAGATGTTACGTGGGTGAGGTGATAGGTGGGTGAGGAGGCAGGAGGTTCGGGTGGTAGATGGGTGATGTGTTAGTGAGTGAGGAGGCAGGTGGGTGAGGAGCCAGGTGGTTGAGGTGGTAGGTGGGTGAGGTGGTAGGTGGGTAAGGTGGTAGGTGGGTGTGGTGGTAGGTGGGTGAGGAGGCAGGTGGGTGAGGTGGCAGGTGGGTGAGGTGGTAGGTGGGTGTGGAGGCAGGGCTGTGTGGTGGTAGGTGGGTGAGGTTGTAGATGGGTGAGTAGGTAGGTGGGTGAGGTGGTAGTGGTTGAGGTAGTAGGTGGGTGAGTTGGCAGGTGGGTGAGGACACAGGTCGGTGAGGTGGAAGGTGCGTAGGGTGAGTAGGTGGTGAAATGGCAGTTGGGTGTTGGTAGGTGGGTGAGGTGGTAGGTGAGTGAGGTGGTAGATGGGTGAAGTGGTAGGTGGTGAGGTGTTAGGTGGGTGAGGAGGCAGTTGGGTGAGATGGTAGGTGGGTGAGGTAGTAGGTGGGTGAGAAGGCAGGTGGTTGAGGTGTTAGGTGGGTGAGGAGGCAGGTGGGTGAGGTGTTAGGTGGGTGAGCTGGTAGGTGGGTGAGGAGGCAGGTGGGTGAGGTGTTAGGTGGGTGAGCTGGTAGGTGGTGAGGTGTTAGGTGGGTGAGGAGGCAGTTGGGTGACGGGGTAGTTGGATGAGGAGGTAGGTGGCTGAGGTGGTAGGTGAGTGAGGTGGTAGGTGGTTGAGAAAGCAGTTGGGTGACGGGGTAGTTGAGTGAGATGGCAGGTGGGTGAAGGGGTAGGTGGGTGAGGTGGCAGGTGGGTGAGGAGGCAGGTGGTTGAGGTGGTAGGTGGCTGAGCAGGTAGGTGGGTGAGGAGGCAGGTGGGTGAGGTGTTAGGTGGGTGAGGAGGCAGGTCGGTGTGGTGCTAGGTGGGTGAGATTGCAGATGGGCAAGGAGGTATTTGGTTGAGGTGGTAGGTGGGTGAGGTGTTAGGTGTGTGAAGTGGTAGGTGGGTGAGGAGGCAGGGGTGTGAGGTGGCAGGTGTGTGAGGTGGTAGGTGGGTGAGGTGGTAGGTGGGTGAGATGGTAGATGGGTGAGGAGGCAGGTCGGTGAGGTGGTAGGTGGGTGAAGTGGCAGGTTGTTGAGGATGTAGGTGGGTGAGGTGGTACGTGGGTGAGATGGCAGGGGGGTGAGGTGGTTGGTGGGTGAGTTTGTAGGTGGGTGAGGTGGTAGTTGGGTGATTTGGTAGGTGGGCGAGGTGGCAAGTGGATGAGGTTGTATGTGGGTGCGGTGGTAGGTTGGTGAGCTGGCATGTGGGTGAGGTGGTAGGTGGGTGATGTGGGAGGTAGCTGAGGTGGTAGGTGGGTGAGTTTGAAGGTGGGTGAGGTGGTAGGTGGATGAGGAGGCATGTAAGTGAGATGGTAGTTGGGTGTGTTTGAAGGTGGGTGAGGTGGTAGGTGGGTGTTGAGGCACTTCGGTGAGGTGGTAGGTGGGTGAGGTTGCAGATGGGTGAGGAGGTAGGTGGGTGAAGTGGTAGGTGGGTGAGGTGGCAGGTGGTTGATGAGGCAGGTGGGTGCGGTGGCAGTTGAGTTAGGTCGTAGGTGGGTGAGGTGGTAGGTGGTTGAGGAGGCAGGTGGGTGAGGTGGCAGGTGGGTGAGGTGGCAGGTGGGTGAGGTGGTAGGTGGGTGAGGTGTTAGATGTGTGAGATGGTAGGTGGGTGAGGAGGCAGGTGGGTGAGGAGGCAGGTGGGTGAGGTGGTAGGTGGGTGAGATGGTAGGTGGGTGAGGTGGTAGGTGGGTGAGGTGTTCAATGGGTGAGATGGTAGGTGGATGAGGTGGTAGGTGTGTGAGGAGGAAGGTGGGTGAGGTGGCAGGTGGGTGAGGTGGTAGGTGGGTGAGATGGTAGGTGGGTGAGGAGTTAGGTGGGTGAGGAGGCAGGTGGGTGAGGTGGCAGGTGGGTGAGATGGTAGGTGGGTGAGGTGGTAGGTGGTTGAGCTGGCAGGTGGGTGAGGTGGTAGGTGGGTGAGGTGGTATGTGGGTGAGGAGGCAGCAGGGTCGGGTGGTTGATGGCTGATGTGATAGGTGAGTGAGGAGGCAGGTGGGTGAAGAGCCAGGTGGATGAGGTGGTAGGTGGGTGAGGTGGTAGGTGGGTGAGGTGGTAGGTGGGTAAGGTGGGAGGTGGGTGTCGTGGTAGGTGGGTGAGGAGGCAGGTGGGTTAAGGTGGCAGGTGGGTGAGGTGGTAGGTTGGTGAGATGGTAGGTGGGTTAGGTGGTAGGTGGGTGAGCTGGCAGGTGGGTGAGGTGGTAGGTGGTTGAGGTAGTAGGTGGGTGAGATGGCAGGTGGGTTAGGACACAGGTCGCTGAGGTGGAAGGTGCGTAGGGTGTGTAGGTGGTGAAATGGCAGGTGGGTAAGTTGGTAGGTGGGTGAGGTGGCAGGTGGGTGAGGTGGTAGGTGGCTGAGGCGTTAGGCGGATAGGGTGAGTAGGTGGTGAGATGGCAGGTGGGTGAGAAGGTAGGTGGGTGAGGTGGTAGGTGCGTGAGGTGGTAGATGGGTGAAGTGGTAGGTGGGTGAGGAGGCAGGTGGGTGAGGAGGTAGGTGGTTGAGGTGGTAGGTTGGTGAGGTGGTAGGTTGGTGAGGAGGCAGGTGGGTGAGGTGGCAGGTGGGTGAGATGGTAGGTGGGTGAGCTGGTAGGTGGTGAGGAGTTAGGTGGGTGATGAGGCAGTTGGTTGAGATATTAGGTGGTTGAGGTGGTAGGTGGGTGAGGAGGCAGGTGGGTGTGGTGTTATTAGGGTGAGGTTTTAGGTGGGTGAAATGGTAGGTGGATGAGGTGGTAGCTGGGTGAGGAGGCAGGTGTGTGAGGTGGCAGTTGTGTGAGGTGGTAGGTGGTGAGATGGTAGGTGGGTTAGGTGGTAGGTGGGTTAGCTGGCAGATGGGTGAGGTGGTAGGTGGGTGAGGTGGTAGGTGGGTGAGGAGGCAGGTGGGTGAGGTGGTAGGTGGGTGAGGTGGTAGGTGGGTGAGGAGGCAGGTGGGTCGGATGGTAGTTGGCTGAAGTGAAAGGTGAGTGAGGAGGCAGGTGGGTGAGGAGCCAGGTGGGAGAGGTGGTAGGTGGGTGAGGTGGTAGGTGGGTGAGGTGGTAGGTGGGTAAGGTGGTAGATGGGTGTGGTGGTAGGTCGGTGAGGAGGCAGGTGGGTGAGGTGGCAGGTGGGTGAGCTGGTAGGTGGGTGAGGAGGCAGGGCGGTGAGGGGGTAGGTGGCGAGATGGTTGGTGGGTGAGGTGGTAGGTGGGTAAGGTGGTAGGTGGGTGTGGTGGTAGGTGGGTGAGGAGGCAGGTGGGTGAAGTGGCATGTGGGGGAGGTGGTAGGTGGGTGAGGTGGCAGGTGGGTGAGGTGGTACGTGGGTGAGTAGGTAGGTGGGTGAGGTGGTAGGTGGTTGAGGTAGTAGGTGGGCGAGATGGCAGGTGGGTTAGGACACAGGTGGGTGAGGTGGTAGGTGGGTGAGAAGGTAGGTGGCTGAGGTGGTAGGTGCGTGAGGTGGTAGATGGGTGAAGTGGTAGGTGGGTGAGGAGGCAGGTGGGTGAGGAGGTAGGTGGTTGAGGTGGTAGGTTGGTGAGGTGGTAGGTTGGTGAGGAGGCAGGTGGGTGAGGTGGCATTTGGGTGAGATGGTAGGTGGGTGAGCTGGTAGGTGGTGAGGAGTTAGGTGGGTGATGAGGCAGTTGGTTGAGATATTAGGTGGTTGAGGTGGTAGGTGGGTGAGGAGGCAGGTGTGTGTGGTGTTATTAGGGTGAGGTTTTAGGTGGGTGAGATGGTAGGTGGATGAGGTGGTAGCTGGGTGAGGAGGCAGGTGTGTGAGGTGGCAGTTGTATGAGGTGGTAGGTTGGTGAGATGGTAGGTGGGTTAGGTGGTAGGTGGGTTAGCTGGCAGGTGGGTGAGGTGGTAGGTGGGTGAGGTGGTAGGTGGGTGAGGAGGCAGGAGGTTCGGGTGGTAGGTGGGTGATGTGATAGGTGAGTGAGGAGGCAGGTGGGTGAGGAGCCAGGTGGTTGAGGTGGTAGGTGGGTGAGGTGGTAGGTGGGTAAGGTGGTAGGTGGGTGTGGTGGTAGGTGGGTGAGGAGGCAGGTGGGTGAGGTGGCAGGTGGGTGAGGTGGTAGGTGGGTGTGGAGGCAGGGCGGTGTGATGGTAGGTGGGTGAGGTTGTAGATGGGTGAGGTGGTAGGTGGGTGAAAGTGGTAGTGGTTGAGGTAGTAGGTGGGTGAGGTGGCAGGTGGGTGAGGACACAGGTCGGTGAGGTGGAAAGTGCGTAGGGTGAGCAGGTGGTGAAATGGCAGTTGGGTAAGTTGGTAGGTGGGTGAGGTGGCAGGTGGGTGATGTGGTAGGTGGGTGAGGTGGTAGGTGCGTGAGGTGGTAGATGGGTGAAGTGGCAGGTGGTGCGGTGTTAGGTGGGTGAGGTAGTAGGTGGGTGAGAAGGCAGGTGGGTGAGGTGTTAGGTGGGTGAGGAGGCAGGTGGGTGAGGTGTTAGGTGGGTGAGCTGGTAGGTGGGTGAGGAGGCAGGTGGGTGAGGTGTTAGGTGGGTGAGATGGTAGGTGGTGAGGTGTTAGGTGGGTGAGAGGGCAGTTGGGTGATGGGGTAGTTGGATGAGGAGGTAGGTGGCTGAGGTGGTAGGTGAGTGAGGTGGTAGGTGGTTGAGGAAGCAGTTGGGTGACGGGGTAGTTGAGTGAGATGGCAGGTGGGTGAAGGGATAGGTGGGTGAGGTGGCAGGTGGGTGAGGAGGCAGGTGGTTGAGGTGGTAGGTGGCTGAGGAGGTAGGTGGGTGAGGAGGCAGGTGGGTGAGGTGTTAGGTGGGTGAGGAGGCAGGTCGGTGCGGTGGTAGGTGGGTGAGATTGCAGATGGGCAAGGAGGTATTTGGTTGAGGTGGTAGGTGGGTGAGGTGGTAGGTGTGTGAAGTGGTAGGTGGGTGAGGAGGCAGGGGTGTGAGGTGGCAGGTGAGTGAGGTGGTAGGTGGGTGAGGTGGTAGGTGGGTGAGATGGTAGATGGGTGAGGAGGCAGGTCGGTGAGGTGGTAGGTGGGTGAAGTGGCAGGTTGTTGAGGATGTAGGTGGGTCAGGTGGTACATGGGTGAGATGGCAGGGGGGTGAGGTGGTTGGTGGGTGAGGTTTTTGGTGGGTGAGGTGGTAGTTGGGTGAGGTGGTAGGTGGGCAAGGTGGCAAGTGGATGAGGTTGTTTGTGGGTGCGGTGGTAGGTGGGTGAGCAGGTATGTGGGTGAGGTGGTAGGTGGGTGATGTGGGAGGTGGCTGAGGTGGTAGGTGGGTGAGTTTGAAGGTGGGTGAGGTGGTAGGTGGATGAGGAGGCATGTGAGTGAGATGGTAGTTGGGTGAGTTTGAAGGTGGGTGAGGTGGTAGGTGGGTGTTGAGGCACTTCGGTGAGGTGGTAGGTGGGTGAGGTTGCAGATGGGTGAGGAGGTAGGTGGGTGAAGTGGTAGGTGGGTGTGGTGGCAGGTGGTTGATGAGGCAGGTGGGTGCGGTGGCAGTTAAGTTAGGTCGTAGGTGGGTGAGGTGGTAGGTGGTTGAGGAGGCACGTGGGTGAGGTGGCAGGTGGGTGAGGTGGTAGGTGGGTGAGGTGTTAGATGGGTGAGATGGTAGGTGGGTGAGGAGGCAGGTGGGTGAGGTGGCAGGTGGTTGAGATGGTAGGTGGGTGAGGTGGTAGGTGGGTGAGGTGGTAGGTGGGTGATGTGTTAGATGGGTGAGATGGTAGGTGGATGAGGTGGTAGGTGGGTGAGATGGTAGGTGGGTGAGGTGGGAGGTGGGTGAGGTGGTAGGTGGGTGAGATGGTAGGTGGGTGAGGTGGTAGGTGGGTGAGGTTTTAGATGGGTGAGATGGTAGGTGGATGAGGTGGTAGGTGTGTGAGGAGGCAGGTGAGTGAGGTGGCAAGTGGGTGAGGTGGTAGTTGGGTGAGATGGTAGGTGGGTGAGATGGTAGGTGGGTGTGGAGTTAGGTGGGTGAGGAGGCAGGTGGGTGAGGTGGCAGGTGGGTGAGGTGGTCGGTGGGTGAGATGGTAGGTGGGTGAGTTGGTAGGTGGTTGAGCTGGCACGTGGGTGAGGTGGTAGTTGGGTGAGGTGGTAGGTGGGTGAGGAGGTTGCAGGGTCGGGTGTTTGATGGCTGATGTGATAGGTGAGTGAGGAGGCAGGTGGCTGAGGAGCCAGGTGGATGAGGTGGTAGGTGGGTGAGGTGGTAGGTGGGTGAGGTGGTAGGTGGGTAAGGTGGGAGGTGGGTGTGGTGGTAGGTGGGTGAGGAGGCAGGTGGGTGAGGTGGTAGGTGGGTGAGGTGGCAGGTGGGTGAGGTGGTAGGTGGGTGTGGTGGTAGTTTGGTGAGGTGGTAGGTGGGTGAGGATGCAAGGCGGTGAGGTGGTAGGTGGGTGAGGTTGTAGATGGGTGAGTAGGTAGGTGGGTGGGGTGGTAGGTGGTTGAGGTAGTAGGTGGGTGAGATGGCAGATGGGTTAGTACACAGGTCGGTGAGGTGGAAGGTGCGTAGGGTGATTAAGTGTTGAAATGGCAGGTGGGTGAGTTGGTAGGTGGGTGAGGTGTTAGGCGGATAGGGTCAGTAGGTGGTGAGATGGCAGGTGGGTGAGAAGGTAGGAGGGTGAGGTGGTAGCTGCGTGAGGTGGTAGATGGGTGAAGTGGTAGGTGGGTGAGGAGGCAGGTGGGTGAGGAGGTAGTTGGTTGAGGTGGTAGGTGGGTAAGGTGGTAGGTGGGTGAGGAGGCAGGTGGGTGAGGTGGCATGTGAGTGAGATGGTAGTTGGGTGAGTTTGAAGGTGGGTGAGGTGGTAGGTGGGTGTTGAGGCACTTCGGTGAGGTGGTAGGTGGGTGAGGTTGCAGATGGTTGAGGAGGTAGGTGGGTGAAGTGGTAGGTGGGTGAGGTGGCAGGTGGTTGATGAGGCAGGTGGGTGAGGTGGCAGTTGAGTTAAGTCGTAGGTGGGTGAGGTGGTAGGTGGTTGAGGAGGCAGGTGGGTGAGGTGGCAGGTGGGTGAGGTGGTAGGTGGGTGAGGTGGTAGGTGGGTGAGGTTGTAGGTGGGTGAGGTGGTAGTTAGGTGAGGTTGTAGGTGGGTGCGGTGGGAGGTGGGTGAGGAGGCCGGGCTGTGAGGCGGTAGGTGGGTGAGTTTGTAGTTGGATGAGGTGGTAGTTGAGTGCGGTAGTAGATGGGTGAGGTGGTAGGTGGGTGAGGAGGCAGTTGGGTGAGGCGGCAGGTGGGTGAGGTGGTAGGTGGGTGAGATGGTAGGTGGGTGATGTGGTAGGTGGGTGAGGTGTTAGGTGGGTGAGATGGTAGGTGGATGAGTGGTAGGTGTGTGAGGAGGCAGGTGGGTGAGGTGGCAGGTGGGTGGGTTGGTAGGTGGGTGAGATGGTAGGTGGGTGAGGAGTTAGGTGGGTGAGGAGGCAGGTGGGTGAGGTGGCAGGTGGGTGAGGTGGTAGGTGGGTGAGATGGTAGGTGGGTGAGGTGGTAGGTGGTTGAGCTGGCAGGTAGGTGAGGTGGTAGTTGGGTGAGGTGGTAGGTGGGTGAGGAGGCAGCAGGGTCGTGTGGTTGATGGCTGATGTGATAGGTGAGTGAGGAGGCAGATGGGTGAGGAGCCAGGTGTGTGAGGTGTTAGGTGGGTAAGGTGGGAGGTGGGTGTGGTGGTAGGTGGGTGAGGAGGCAGGTGGGTGAGGTGGCAGCTGGGTGAGGTGGTAGGTGGGTGAGGTGGCAGGTGGGTGAGGTGGAAGGTGGGAGTGGTGGTAGTTTGGTGAGGTGGTAGGTGGGTGAGGATGCAAGGCGGTGAGGTGTTAGGTGGGTGAGGTTGTAGATGGGTGAATAGGTAGGTGGGTGAGTTGGTAGGTGGTTGAGGTAGTAGGTAGGTGAGATGGCAGGTGGGTTAGTACACAGGTCGGTGAGGTGGAAGGTGCGTAGGGTGAGTAGGTGGTGAAATGGCAGGTGGGTAATTTGGTAGGTGGGTGAGGTAGCAGGTGGGTGAGGTGGTAGGTGGCTGAGGTGTTAGGTGGATAGGGTGAGTAGGTGGTGAGATGGCTTTTGGGTGAGAAGCTTGGTGGGTGAGGTGGTAGATGGGTGAAGTGGTAGGTGGGTGAGGAGGCAGGTGGGTGAGGATTTAGGTGGTTGAGGTGGTAAGTGGGTGAGGTGGTAGGTGAGTGAGGAGGCAGGTGGGTGAGGTGGCAGGTGGGTGAGATGGTAGGTGGGTGAGGTGGTAGGTGGGTGAGGAGGCAGGTGGGTGAGGTTGTCGGTGGGTGAGCTGGTAGGTGGTGATGTGTTAGGTGGGTGAGGAGGCAGTTGGGTGAGATGGTAGGTGGGTGAGGTGGTAGGTGGGTGAGGAGGCAGGTGTTTGAAGTGTTAGTTGGGTGAGCTGGTAGGTGGGTGAGGAGTCAGGTGGGTGAGGTGTTAGGTGGGTGAGCTGGTAGTTGGTGAGGTTTTAGGTTGGTGAGGAGGCAGTTGAGTGACGGGGTAGTTGGATGAGGAGGTTGGTGGCTGAGGTGGTAGATGAGTGAGGTGGTAGGTGGGTGAGAAGGCGGTTGGGTGACGGGGTAGTTGGGTGAGGTGGCAGGTTGGTGAAGGGGTAGGTGGGTGAGGTGGCAGGTGGGTGAGGAGGCAGGTGGTTGAGGTGGTAGGTGGGTGAGGTGGTAGGTGGGTGAGGAGGCATGTGGATGAGGTGTCAGGTGGGTGAGGTGCTAGGTGGGTGAGGAGGCAGGTCGGTTCGGTGTTAGGTGGGTGAGGTTGCAGATGGGCAAGGAGCTATTTGGTTGAGGTGGTAGGTGGGTGAGTTGGTAGGTGTGTGAAGTGGTAGGTGGGTGAGGAGGCAGGGGTGTGAGGTGGCAGGTGAGTGAGATGGTAGGTGGGTGAGGTGTTAGGTGGGTGAGATGGTAGATGGGTGAGGAGGCAGGTCGGTGAGGTGGTAGGTGGGTGAAGTGTCATGTAGGTGAGGTGGTAGGTGGGTGAGGTTGCAGGTTGGTGAGGATGTAGGTGGGTGAGGAGGTAGGTGGTTGAGATGGCAGGTGGATGAGGTGGTAGGTCTGTGAGGATTGGTGGGTGAGGTGCTAGTTGGATGAGGTGGTATGTGGGCCAAGTGGCAAGTGGCTGAGGTGGTAGGTGGGTGAGGTGGTAGGTGGGTGAGCTGGTCGGTGGCTGAGGTTGCAGATGGGAGAGGAGGTAGGTGGGTGAGGTGGTAAGAGGGTGAAGTGTTAGGTGGGTGAAGTGATAGGTAGTTGAGGAGGCTGGTGGGTGAGGTGGCAGGTGAGTGAGGTGGTAGGTGGGTGAGGTGGTAGGTGGGTGAGGTTGCAGATGGGTGCGGCGTTAGGTCGGTGAGGTGGTAGGTGGGTGAGGACGCATGTCGGTGATGTGGTAGGTGGGTGAGTTTGCAGATGGGTGAGGAGGTAGCTGGGTGAGGTGGTAGGTGGGTGAGGTGGCAGCTGGGAGAGGAGACAGGTGGGTGAGGTGTTAGGTGGGTGAGGTTGTAGGTGGGTGAGGTGGTAGATGAGTGAGGTGGTAGGTGGGTGAGGATGCAGGTCGGTGAGGTGGTAGGTGGGTGAGTTTGCAGATGGGTGAGGAGGTAGGTGGGTGAGAAGGCAGTTGGGTGACAGGGCAGTTGGGTGAGTTGGCAGGTGGGTGAAGGGGTAGGTGGTGAGGTGGCAGGTGGGTGAGTAGGCAGGTGGTTGAGGTGTCAGGTGGGTGAGGTGGTAGGTGGGTGAGGAGGCAGGTCGGTGAGGTTGTAGGTGGGTGTGTTTGCAGATGGGCGAGGAGGTATTTGGGTGTGGTGGTAGGTGGGTGAGGAGGCAGGGGTGTGAGGTGGCAGGTGAGTGAGGTGGTAGGTGGGTGTGGTGGTAGGTGGGTGAGATGGTAATGGGTGTGGAGGCAGGTCGGTGAGGTGGTAGGTGGGTGACGTGGCAAGTGGGTGAGGAGGTAGGTGGGTGAGGTTGCAGGTTGGTGACGATGTAGGTGGGTGAGGTTGTTGGTGGGTGAGGTGGTAGGTGGCTGAGGTGGTAGGTGAGTGAGGTGGTAGGTGGGTGAGCTGGTAGGTGGGTGAGGTGGTAGGTGGGTGATGTGGGAGGTGGCTGAGGTGGTAGGTGGGTGAGATGTTAGCTGGGTGAGGTGGTAGGTGGGTGAGTAGGCAGGTGGATGATGTGGTAGGTGGGTGAGGTTGCAGATGGGTGAAGAGTTAGGTCGCTGAGGTGGTAGGTGGTTGAGGAGGCAGGGGGGTGAGGTGGCAGGTGAGTGAGGTCGTAGGTGGGTGAGGTGGTCAGTGGGTGAGGTGGTAGGTGGGTGAGGAGGCAGGTCGCTGAAGTGGTAGGTGGCTGAGTTTGCAGATGGGTGACGAGGTAGGTGGGTGAGGTGGTAGGTGGGTGAGGTGGCAGGTGGGTGAGGAGAGAGGTGGGTGAGGTGGTAGGTGGATGAGGTTTTAGGTGGGTGCGGTGATAGGTGCGTGAGGTGGTAGGTTGGTGAGGTTTTAGGTGGGTGCGGTGATAGGTGGGTGCGGTGATAGGTGGGTGAGGTGGTAGGTGGGCGAGGTGGCAGGTGGCTGATGTGGTAGGTGGGTGAGGTGGTAGGGTGGTGAAGTGGTAGGTGGCTGAGGTGGTTGGATGGCGAGGTGGCAGGTGGCTGATGTGGTAGGTGGGTGAGGTGGTAGGGTGGTGAGGTGGTAGGTGGCTGAGGTGTTAGGTGGGTGAGGTGGTAGTTGTGTGAGGTGGCAGGTGGCTGAAGTGGTAGGTGGGTGAGGTGGCAGGTGGGTGAGGTGGTAGGTGGGTGAGGTGGTAGGTGGGTGACGTAGTAGATGGGTAAAATGGTAGGTGGGTGAGGAGGCAGGTGGGTGAGGTGTTAGGTGGGTGAGATGGTAGTTGGATGAGGTGGTAGGTGGGTGAGGAGGCAGGTGGGTGATGTGGTAGGTGGGTGAGGTTGCAGATGAGTGAAGAGTTAGGTTGCTGAGGTGGTAGGTGGGTGAGGAGGCAGGGGGGTGAGGTGGCAGGTGAGTGAGGTGGTAGGTGGGTGAGGTGGTCGGTGGGTGAGGTGGTAGGTGGGTGAGGAGGCAGGTCGGTGGGGTGGTAGGTGGGTGAGTTTGCTGATGGGTGAGGAGGTAGGTGGGTGAGGTGGTCAGTGGGTGAGGCGGCAGGTGGGTGAGGAGACAGGTGGGTGAGGAGGTAGGTGGGTGAGGTGGTAGGTGGGTGAGGTGGTAGGTGGGTGACGAAGCAGGTTTGTGAGGTGGCAGGTGGGTGAGGTGGTAGGTGGGTGAGGTGCTAGGTGGGTGAGGTGGTAGGTGGCTGAGGAGGCAGGTGGGTGAGGTGGTAGTTGGCTGAGGTCGTAGGTGGGAGAGGTGGTCGGTGGGGGAGGAGTCAGGACGGTGAGGAGGCAGGTGGGTGAGGTCTTAGGTGGGTGAGCTGGTAGGTGGGTGACGAGGCAGGTGGGTGAGGTATTAGGTGGGTGAGCTGGTAGGAGATGAGGTGTTAGGTGGTTGAGGAGGCAGTTGGGTGACAGGTTAGTTGGATGAGGAGGTAGGTGGGTGAGGTGGTAGATGAGTGAGGTGGTAGGTGGGTGAGAAGGCAGTTGGGTGACGGGATGGTTGGGTGAGGTGGCAAGTGGGTGAAGGGGTAGGTGGGTGAGGTGGCAGGTGGGTGAGGAGTCAGGTGGTTGAGGTGGTAGGTGGGTGAGGTGGTAGGTGGGTGAGGAGGCAGGTGGGTGAGGTGGCAGGTGGGTGAGATGGTAGGTGGGTGAGGTGGTAGGTGCGTGAGGTGGTAGATGGGTGAAGTGGTAGGTGGGTGAGGACGCAGGTGGGTGAGGAGATAGGTGGTTGAGGTGGTAGGTGGGTGAGGTGTTAGGTGGGTGAGGAGGCAGGTGGGTGAGGTGGCAGGTGGGTGAGATGGTAGTTGGATGAGGTGGTAGGTGGGTGAGGAGGCAGGTGGGTGAGGTGGTAGGTGGTGAGATGGTAGGTGGGATAGGTGGTAGGTGGGTGAGGTAACAGGTGGGTGAGGTGGGATGTTGGTGTGGTGGTAGGTATGTGAGGAGGGTAGCGTGATAGAAGGGTGATGTTATAGATGAGTGAGGAGGAAGGTGGGTGAGGAGCCAGGTGGGTGAGTTGGCAGGCTGGTGAGATGGTATCGGGGTGAGGAGGCAGGTGCGTGAGGTTGAAGGTGGGTTAGGTGTTAGGTGGGTGTGGAGACAGGTGTGTGAGGTGGTAGGTGGGTGAGGTGGCAGGTGGGTGAGGAGACAGGTGGGTGAGGTGGTAGGTGGGTGAGGTGGTAGTGGGTGAGGTGGTAGGTGGGTGACGAAGCAGGTTTGTGAGGTGGCAGGTGGGTGAGGTGGTAGGTGGGTGAGGTGCTAGGTGGGTGAGGTGGTAGGTGGCTGAGGTGGCAGGTGGGTGAGGTGGTAGGTGGCTGAGGTCATAGGTGGGAGAGGTGGTAGGTGGGGGAGGAGTCAGGGCGGTGAGGTGGTAGGTGGGTGAGGTTGTAGATGGGTGAGTAGGTACGTGGGTGAGGTGGTAGGTGGTTGAGGTAGTAGGTGGGTGAGATGGCAGGTGGGTGAGGTGGTAGGTGGGTGAGGTGGTAGGTGGGTGAGGAAGCAGGTTTGTGAGGTGGCAGGTGGGTGAAGTGGTAGGTGGGTGAGGTGCTAGGTTGGTGAGGTGGTAGGTGGGTGAGGAGGCAGGTTGGTGAGGTGGTAGGTGTGTGAGGTGGTAAATGGGTGAGGTGGCAGGTGGGTGAGGTGGTAGGTTGGTGAGTTTGAAGGTGGGTGAGGTGGTAGGTGGGTTTTGAGGCACTTCGGTGAGGTGGTAGGTGGGTGAGGTTGCAGATGGGTCAATAGGTAGGTGGGTGAGGTGGTAGGTGGTTGAGGTAGTAGGTGGGTGAGATGGCAGGTGGGTTAGGACACAGGTCGGTGAGGTTGAAGGTGCGTAGGGTGAGTAGGTGGTGAAATGGCAGGTGGGTAAGTTGGTAGGTGTTTGAGGTGGCAGGTGGGTGAGGTGGTAGGTGGGTGAGGTGTTAGGTGAGTGAGGAGGCAGGTGGGTGAGGTGGCAGATGGGTGAGATGGTAGGTGGGTGAGGTGGTAGGTGCGTGAGGTGGTAGATGGGTGAAGTGGTAGGTGGGTGAGGAGGCAGGTGGGTGAGGAGGTAGGTGGTTGAGGTGTTAGGTGGGTGAGGTGTTAGGTGGGTGAGCAGGCAGGTGGGTGAGGTGGCAGGTGGGTGAGATGGTAGGTGGGTGAGTTGGTATGTGGGTGAGGAGGCAGGTGGGTGAGGTTTTATGTGGGTGAGCTGGTAGGTGGGTGACGAGGCAGGTGGGTGAGGTATTAGGTGGGTGAGCTGGTAGGAGATGAGGTTTTAGGTGGTTAAGGAGGCAGTTGGGTGACCGGGTAGTTGGATGAGGAGGTAGGTGGGTGAGGTGGTAGGTGAGTGAGGTGGTAGGTGGGTGAGAAGGCAGTTGGGTGACGGGCTGGTTGGGTGAGGTGGCAAGTGGGTGAAGGGGTAGGTGGGTAAGGTGGCAGGTGGGTGAGGAGTCAGGTGGTTGAGGTGGTAGGTGGGTGAGGAGGCAGGTCAGTGCATTGGTAGGTGGGTGAGGTTGCAGATGGGCAAGGAGGTATTTGGGTGAGGTGGTAGGTGGGTGAGGTGGTAGGTGTGTGAAATGGTAGGTGGGTGAGGAAGCAGTGGTGTGAGGTGGCAGGTGAGTGAGGTGGTAGGTGGGTGAGGTGGTAGGGGAGTGAGATGGTAGATGGGTGAGGAGGCAGGTCAGTGATGTGGTAGGTGGGTGAAGTGGCAAGTGGGTGAGGTGGTAGGTGGGTGAGGTTGCAGGTTGGTGAGGATGTAGTTGGGTGAGGTGGTAGGTGGGTGAGATGGCAGGTGGGTGAGGTGGTAGGTGGGTGAGGTTGTTGGTGGGTAAGGTGGTAGTTGGGTGAGGTGGTAGGTGGGTGAGGTGGCAAGTGGCTGAGGTGGTAGGTGGGTGAGGTGGTAGGTGGGTGAGCTGGTAGGTGGCTGAGGTGGTAGGTGCGTGATGTGGTAGGTGGCTGAGGTGGTAGGTGGGTGAGGTGGTAGGTGGGTGAGGTGGTAGCTGGTTGAGGAGGCAGGTGGGTGATATGGTATTTGGGTGAGGGTGCAGATGGGTGAGGAGGTAGGTGGGTGAGTTGATAAGAGGGTGAATTGTTAGGTGGGTGAAGTGATAGGTGGGTGAGGAGGCAGGAGGGTGAGGTGGCAGGTGAGTGAGGTGGTAGGTGGGTGAGGTGGTGGGTGGGTGAGGTTGCAGAATGGTGCGGAGTTAGGTCAGTGAGGTGGTAGGTGTGTGAGGTTGTAGATGGGTGAGTAGGTAGGTGGGTGAGGTGGTAGTGGTTGAGGTAGTAGGTGGGTGAGGTGGCAGGTGGGTTAGGACACAGGTCGGTGAGATGGAAGGTGCGTAGGGTGAGTAGGTGGTGAAATGGCAGGTGGGTAAGTTGGTAGGTGGTTGAGGTGTTAGGTGGGTGAGGAGGCAGGTGGGTGAGGTGGCAGGTGGGTGAGATGGTAGGTGGGTGAGGTGTTAGGTGGGTGAGGAGGCAGGTGGGTGAGGTGGCAGGTGGGTGAGATGGTAGGTGGGTGAGGTGGTAGGTGTGTGAGGTGGTAGATGGGTGAAGTGGTAGGTGGGTGAGGAGGCAGGTGGGTGAGGAGGTAGGTGGTTGAGGTGGTAGGTGGGTGAGGTGTAAGGTGGGTGAGGAGGCAGGTGGGTGAGGTGGCAGGTGGGTGAGATGGTATGTGGGTGAGGTGGTAGGTGGGTGAGGAGGCAGGTGGGTGAGGTTGTAGGTGGGTGAGGTGGTAGGTGGGTGAGGAAGAAGGTGGGTGAGGTGTTAGTTGGGTGAGGAGGCAGGTGGGTGAGGTCTTAGGTGAGTGAGCTGGTAGGTGGGTGACGAGGCAGGTGGGTGAGGTATTAGGTGGGTGAGCTGGTAGGAGATGAGGTGTTAGGTGGTTGAGGAGGCAGTTGGGTGACAGGTTAGTTGGATGAGGAGGTAGGTGGGTGAGGTGGTAGATGAGTGAGGTGGTAGGTGGGTGAGAAGGCAGTTGGGTGACGGGATGGTTGGGTGAGGTGGCAAGTGGGTGAAGGGGTAGGTGGGTGAGGTGGCAGGTGGGTGAGGAGTCAGGTGGTTGAGGTGGTAGGTGGGTGAGGTGGTAGGTGGGTGAGGAGGCAGGTGGGTGAGGTGGCAGGTGGGTGAGATGGTAGGTGGGTGAGGTGGTAGGTGCGTGAGGTGGTAGATGGGTGAAGTGGTAGGTGGGTGAGGACGCAGGTGGGTGAGGAGATAGGTGGTTGAGGTGGTAGGTGGGTGAGGTGTTAGGTGGGTGAGGAGGCAGGTGGGTGAGGTGGCAGGTGGGTGAGATGGTAGTTGGATGAGGTGGTAGGTGGGTGAGGAGGCAGGTGGGTGAGGTGGTAGGTGGTGAGATGGTAGGTGGGTTAGGTGGTAGGTGGGTGAGGTAACAGGTGGGTGAGGTGGGATGTTGGTGTGGTGGTAGGTATGTGAGGAGGGTAGCGTGATAGAAGGGTGATGTTATAGATGAGTGAGGAGGAAGGTGGGTGAGGAGCCAGGTGGGTGAGTTGGCAGGCTGGTGAGATGGTATCGGGGTGAGGAGGCAGGTGCGTGAGGTTGAAGGTGGGTTAGGTGTTAGGTGGGTGTGGAGACAGGTGTGTGAGGTGGTAGGTGGGTGAGGTGGCAGGTGGGTGAGGAGACAGGTGGGTGAGGTGGTAGGTGGGTGAGGTGGTAGTGGGTGAGGTGGTAGGTGGGTGACGAAGCATGTTTGTGAGGTGGCAGGTGGGTGAGGTGGTAGGTGGGTGAGGTGCTAGGTGGGTGAGGTGGTAGGTGGCTGAGGTGGCAGGTGGGTGAGGTGGTAGGTGGCTGAGGTCATAGGTGGGAGAGGTGGTAGGTGGGGGAGGAGTCAGGGCGGTGAGGTGGTAGGTGGGTGAGGTTGTAGATGGGTGAGTAGGTACGTGGGTGAGGTGGTAGGTGGCTAAGGTGGCAGGTGGGTGAGGTGGTAGGTGGGTGAGGTGGCAGGTGGGTGAGATGGTAGGTGGGTGAGGAGGCAGGTGGGTGAGGTGGTAGGTGGGTGAGGTGGTAGGTGGGTGAGGTGGCAGGTGGGTGAGGTGGTGGGTTGGTGAGTTTGAAGGTGGGTGAGGTAGTAGGTGGGTTTTGAGGCACTACGGTGAGGTAGTAGGTGGGTGAGGTTGTAGATGGGTGAGTAGGTACGTGGGTGAGGTGGTAGGTGGTTGAGGTAGTAGGTGGGTGAGATGGCAGGTGGGTGAGGTGGTAGGTGGGTGAGGTGGTAGGTGGGTGAGGAAGCAGGTTTGTGAGGTGGCAGGTGGGTGAAGTGGTAGGTGGGTGAGGTGCTAGGTTGGTGAGGTGGTAGGTGGGTGAGGAGGCAGGTTGGTGAGGTGGTAGGTGTGTGAGGTGGTAAATGGGTGAGGTGGCAGGTGGGTGAGGTGGTAGGTTGGTGAGTTTGAAGGTGGGTGAGGTGGTAGGTGGGTTTTGAGGCACTTCGGTGAGGTGGTAGGTGGGTGAGGTTGCAGATGGGTCAGTAGGTAGGTGGGTGAGGTGGTAGGTGGTTGAGGTAGTAGGTGGGTGAGATGGCAGGTGGGTTAGGACACAGGTCGGTGAGGTGGAAGGTGCGTAGGGTGAGTAGGTGGTGAAATGGCAGGTGGGTAAGTTGGTAGGTGTTTGAGGTGGCAGGTGGGTGAGGTGGTAGGTGGGTGAGGTGTTAGGTGAGTGAGGAGGCAGGTGGGTGAGGTGGCAGATGGGTGAGATGGTAGGTGGGTGAGGTGGTAGGTGCGTGAGGTGGTAGATGGGTGAAGTGGTAGGTGGGTGAGGAGGCAGGTGGGTGAGGAGGTAGGTGGTTGAGGTGTTAGGTGGGTGAGGTGTTAGGTGGGTGAGCAGGCAGGTGGGTGAGGTGGCAGGTGGGTGAGATGGTAGGTGGGTGAGTTGGTAGGTGGGTGAGGAGGCAGGTGGGTGAGGTTTTATGTGGGTGAGCTGGTAGGTGGGTGACGAGGCAGGTGGGTGAGGTATTAGGTGGGTGAGCTGGTAGGAGATGAGGTTTTAGGTGGTTAAGGAGGCAGTTGGGTGACCGGGTAGTTGGATGAGGAGGTAGGTGGGTGAGGTGGTAGGTGAGTGAGGTGGTAGGTGGGTGAGAAGGCAGTTGGGTGACGGGCTGGTTGGGTGAGGTGGCAAGTGGGTGAAGGGGTAGGTGGGTAAGGTGGCAGGTGGGTGAGGAGTCAGGTGGTTGAGGTGGTAGGTGGGTGAGGAGGCAGGTCAGTGCATTGGTAGGTGGGTGAGGTTGCAGATGGGCAAGGAGGTATTTGGGTGAGGTGGTAGGTGGGTGAGGTGGTAGGTGTGTGAAATGGTAGGTGGGTGAGGAAGCAGTGGTGTGAGGTGGCAGGTGAGTGAGGTGGTAGGTGGGTGAGGTGGTAGGGGAGTGAGATGGTAGATGGGTGAGGAGGCAGGTCAGTGATGTGGTAGGTGGGTGAAGTGGCAAGTGGGTGAGGTGGTAGGTGGGTGAGGTTGCAGGTTGGTGAGGATGTAGTTGGGTGAGGTGGTAGGTGGGTGAGATGGCAGGTGGGTGAGGTGGTAGGTGGGTGAGGTTGTTGGTGGGTAAGGTGGTAGTTGGGTGAGGTGGTAGGTGGGTGAGGTGGCAAGTGGCTGAGGTGGTAGGTGGGTGAGGTGGTAGGTGGGTGAGCTGGTAGGTGGCTGAGGTGGTAGGTGCGTGATGTGGTAGGTGGCTGAGGTGGTAGGTGGGTGAGGTGGTAGGTGGGTGAGGTGGTAGCTGGTTGAGGAGGCAGGTGGGTGATATGGTATTTGGGTGAGGGTGCAGATGGGTGAGGAGGTAGGTGGGTGAGTTGATAAGAGGGTGAATTGTTAGGTGGGTGAAGTGATAGGTGGGTGAGGAGGCAGGAGGGTGAGGTGGCAGGTGAGTGAGGTGGTAGGTGGGTGAGGTGGTGGGTGGGTGAGGTTGCAGAATGGTGCGGAGTTAGGTCGGTGAGGTGGTAGGTGGGTGAGGTGGCAACTGGGAGAGGAGACAGGTGGGTGAGGTGGTAGGTGGGTGAGGTTGTAGATGGGTGAGTAGGTAGGTGGGTGAGGTAGGTGGGTGTGGTGGTAGGTGGATGAGGAAGCAGTTTTGTGAGGTGGCAGGTGGATGAGGTGGTAGGTGGGTGAGGTGCTAGGTGGGTGAGGTGGTAGGTGCGTGATGTGGTAGGTGGCTGAGGTGGTAGGTGGGTGAGGTGGTAGGTGGGTGAGGTGGTAGCTGGTTGAGGAGGCAGGTGGGTGATATGGTATTTGGGTGAGGGTGCCGATGGGTGAGGAGGTAGGTGGGTGAGTTGATAAGAGGGTGAATTGTTAGGTGGGTGAATTGATAGGTGGGTGAGGAGGCAGGAGGGTGAGGTGGCAGGTGAGTGAGGTGGCAGGTGGGTGAGGTGGTGGGTGGGTGAGGTTGCAGAATGGTGCGGAGTTAGGTCGGTGAGGTGGTAGGTGGGTGAGTTTGCAGATGGGTGAGCATGTAGGTGGGTGAGGTGGTAGGTGGGTGAGGTGGCAACTGGGAGAGGAGACAGGTGGGTGAGGTGGTAGGTGGGTGAGGTTGTAGGTGGGTGAGCTGGTAGATGGGTGAGGTGGTAGGTGGGTGAGGTGGTAGATGGGTGAGGTTGTAGGTGGGTGAGGACGCAGGTCGGTGAGGTGGTAGGTGGGTGAGTTTGCAGATGGGTGAGGTGGTAGGTGGGTGAGGTGGTAGGTGCGTGATGTGGTAGGTGGCTGAGGTGGTAGGTGGGTGAGGTGGTAGGTGGGTGAGGTGGTAGCTGGTTGAGGAGGCAGGTGGGTGATATGGTATTTGGGTGAGGGTGCAGTTGGGTGAGGAGGTAGGTGGGTGAGTTGATAAGAGGGTGAATTGTTAGGTGGGTGAATTGATAGGTGGGTGAGGAGGCAGGAGGGTGAGGTGGCAGGTGAGTGAGGTGGCAGGTGGGTGAGGTGGTAGGTGGGTGAGGTTGCAGAATGGTGCGGAGTTAGGTCGGTGAGGTGGTAGGTGGGTGAGTTTGCAGATGGGTGAGCATGTAGGTGGGTGAGGTGGTAGGTGGGTGAGGTGGCAACTGGGAGAGGAGACAGGTGGGTGAGGTGGTAGGTGGGTGAGGTTGTAGGTGGGTGAGCTGGTAGATGGGTGAGGTGGTAGGTGGGTGAGGTGGTAGATGGGTGAGGTTGTAGGTGGGTGAGGATGCAGGTCGGTGAGGTGGTAGGTGGGTGAGTTTGCAGATGGGTGAGGTGGTAGGTGGGTGAGGTGGTAGGTGAGTGAGGTGGTAGGTGGGTGAGAAGGCAGTTGGGTGACGGGATGGTTGGGTGAGGTGGCAAGTGGGTGAAGGGGTAGGTGGGTGAGGTGTCAGGTGGGTGAGGAGTCAGGTGGTTGAGGTGGTAGGTGGGTGAGGTGGTAGGTGGGTGAGGAGGCAGGTGGGTGAGGTGTCAGATGGGTGAGGTGGTAGGTGGGTGAGGAGGCAGGTCGGTGCATTGGTAGGTGGGTGAGGTTGCAGATGGGCAAGGAGGTATTTGGGTGAGGTGGTAGGTGGGTGAGGTGGTAGGTGTGTGAAGTGGTAGGTGGGTGAGGAAGCAGTGGTGTGAGGTGGCAGGTGAGTGAGGTGGTAGGTGGGTGAGGTGGTAGGGGGGTGGGATGGTAGATGGGTGAGGAGGCAGGTCAGTGCTGTGGTAGGTGGGTGAAGTGGCAAGTGGGTGAGGTGGTAGGTGGGTGAGGTTGCAAGTTGGTGAGGATGTAGTTGGGTGAGGTGGTAGGTGGGTGAGATGGCAGGTGGGTGAGGTGGTAGGTGGGTGAGGTTGTTGGTGGGTGAGGTGGTAGTTGGGTGAGGTGGTAGGTGGGCGAGGTGGCAAGTGGCTGAGGTGGTAGGTGGGTGAGGTGGTGGGTGGGTGAGCTGGTAGGTGGCTGAGGTGGTAGGTGCGTGATGTGGGAGTTGGCTGAGGTGGTAGGTGGGTGAGGTGGTAGGTGGGTGAGGTGGTAGCTGGTTGAGGAGGCAGGTGGGTGATATGTTATTTGGGTGAGGGTGCAGATGGGTGAGGAGGTAGGTGGGTGAGGTGACAAGAGGGTGAATTGTTAGGTGGGTGAAGTGATAGGTGGGTGAGGAGGCAGGAGGGTGAGGTGGCAGGTGAGTGAGGTGGTAGGTGGGTGAGGTGGTGGGTGGGTGAGGTTGCAGAATGCTGCGGAGTTAGGTCGGTGAGGTGGTAGGTGTGTGAGGACGCAGGTCGGCGAGGTAGTAGGTGGGTGAGTTTGCAGATGGGTGAGGATGTAGGTGGGTGAGGTGGTAGGTGGGTGAGGTGGCAACTGGGAGAGGAGACAGGTGGGTGAGGTGGTAGGTGGGTGAGGTTGTAGGTGGGTGTGCTTTTAGATGGGTGAGGTGGTAGGTGGGTGAGGTGGTTGATGGGTGAGGTTGTAGGTGGGTGAGGACGCAGGTCGGTGAGGTGGTAGGTGGGTGAGTTTGCAGATGGGTGAGGAGGTAGGTGGGTGAGGTGGTAGGTGGGTGAGAAGGCAGTTGGGTGACGGGGTAGTTGGGTGAGTTGGCAGGTGGGTGAAGGGGTAGGTGGGTGAGGTGTCAGGTGGGTGAGGTTGTAGGTGGGTGAGGAGGCAGGTGGTTGAGGTGGTAGGTGGGTGATGTAGTAGGTGGGTGAGGTGTCAGGTGGGTGAGGTCGTAGGTGGGTGAGGAGGCAGGTCGGTGAGGTGGTAGGTGGGTGTGGTTGCAGATGGGGGAGGATGTATTTGGTTGTGGTGGTAGGTGGGTGAGGAGGCAGGGGTCTGAGTTGGCAGGTGAGTGAGGTGGTAGGTGGGTGAGGTGGTAGGTGGGTGAGATGGTAGATGGGTGAGGAGGCAGGTCAGTGAGGTGGTAGGTGGGTGAAGTGGCAAGTGGGTGATGTGGTAGGTGGGTGAGGTTGCAGGTTGGTGAGGATGTAGGTGGGTGAGGTGGTAGGTGTGTGAGGTGGTAGGTGGGTGAGGTTGTTGGTGGGTGAGGAGGTAGGTGGGTGAGGTGGTAGGTGGGCAAGGTGGCAAGTGGCTGAGGTGGTAGGTGGGTGAGGTGGTAGGTGGGTGAGCTGGTAGGTGGGTGAGGTGGTAGGTGGGTGATGTGGGAGTTGGCTGAGGTGGCAGGTGGGTGAGATGTTAGCTGGGTGAGGTGGTAGGTGGGTGAGGAGGCAGGTGGGTGAGGTGGTAGGTGGGTGAGGAGGCAGGTGGGTGATGTTGTAGTTGGGTGAGGTTGCAGATGGGTGAAGAGTTAGGTCGCTGAGGTGGTATGTGGTTGAGGAGTCAGGGGGTGAGGTGGTAGGTGAGTGAGGTGGTAGGTGGGTGAGGTGGTCGGTGGGTGAGGTGGTAGGTGGGTGAGGAGGCAGGTTGGTGAGGTGGTAGGTGGGTGAGTTTGCAGATGGGTGAAGAAGTAGGTGGGTGAGGTGGGAGGTGGGTGATGTTTAAGGTGGGTACGGTGATAGGTGGGTGAGGTAGTAGGTGGGTGAGGTTTTAGGTGGGTGAGGTGATAGGTGGGTGCGGTGATAGGTGGGTGAGGTGGTAGGTGGGCGAGGTGGCAGGTGGCTGATGTGGTAGGTGGGTGAGGTGGTCGGGTGGTGAGGTGGTAGGTGGCAGAGTTGGTAGGTGGGCGAGGTGGCAGGTGTCTGATGTGGTAGGTGGCTGAAGTGGTAGGTGGGTGTGGTGGCAGTTGGGTGAGGTGGTAGGTGGGTGAGGTGGTAGGTGGGTGAGGTAGTAGATGGGTAAAATGGTAGGTGGGTGAGGAGGCATGTAGGTGAGGTGTTAGGAGGGTGAGATGGTAGTTGGATGAGGTGGTAGGTGGGTGAGAAGGCAGGTGGGTGAGGTGGTAGGTGGTGAGATGGTAAGTGGGTGAGGTGGTATGTTGGTGAGGTAACAGTTGGGTGAGGTGGGAGGTGGGTGAGGTAGTAGGTGGGTAAGGAGGAAGGAGGGTAGCGTGGTAGATGGGTGATGTGATAGATGAGTGAGGAGACAGGTGGGTGAGTTGGCAGGTTGGTGAGATGGTAGGGGGGTGAGAAGGCAGGTGCGTGAGGTTGAAGGTGGGTGAGGTGTTAGGGGGGTGTGGCGACAGGTTGGTGAGGTGGTAGGTGGGTGAGGTGGCAGGTGGGTGAGGAGACAGGTGGGTGAGGTGGTAGGTGGGTGAGGTGGTAGGTGGGTGAGGTTGTAGGTGGGGGAGGAGGCAGGGCGGTGAGGTGGTAGGTGGGTGAGGTTGTAGGTGGGTGAGTAGGTAGGTGGGTGAGGTAGGTGGGTGAGGTGGTAGGTGGATGAGGAAGCAGGTTTGTGAGGTGGCAGGTGGATGAGGTGGTAGGTGGGTGAGGTGCTAGGTGGGTGAGGTGGTAGGTGGCTGAGGTGGCAGGTGGGTGAGGTGGTAGGTGGGTGAGGTGGCAGGTGGTTGAGATGGTAGGTGGGTGAGGAGGCAGGTGGGTGAGGTGGTAGGTGGGTGAGGTGGTAGGTGGGTGAGGTGGCAGGTGGGTGAGGTGGTAGATTGTTGAGTTTGAAGGTGGGTGATGTGGTAGGTGGATGAGGAGGCATGTGGGTGAGATGGTAGTTGGGTGAGTTTGAAGGTGGGTGAGGTGGTAGGTGGGTGTTGAGGCAGTTCGGTGAGGTGGTAGGTGGGTGAGGTTGCCGATGATGAGGAGGTAGGTGGGTGAGGTGGTAGGTGGGTGAGGTGGCACGTGGTTGAGGAGGCAGGTGGGTGAGGTGGCAGTTGAGTTAGGTTGTAGGTGGGTGATGTGTTAGGTGGGTGAGGTGGTAGGTGGTTGAGGAGGCAGGTGTGTGAGGTGGTATTTGGGTGAGGTGGTAGGTGGGTGCGGTGGTAGGTGGGTGAGGAGGCAGGGCGATGAGGTGGTAGGTGGGTGAGGTTGTAGTTGGCTGAGGTGGTAGGTGGGTGAGGTGGTAGTTAGGTGAGTTAGTGGGTGGGTGAGGTGGTAGGTGGGTGAGGTAGTAGATGGGTGAGGTGGTAGGTGGGTGAGGAGGCAGGTTGGTGAGGTGTTAGGTGGGTGAGATGGTAGGTGGATGAGGTGGTAGGTCGGTGAGGAGGCAGGTGGGTGAGGTGTCAGGTGGGTGAGGTGGTAGGTTGGTGAGATGGTAGGTGGGTTAGGTGGTAGGTGGTGAGCTGGCAGGTGGGTGAGGTGGTAGGTGGGTGATGTGGTAGGTGGTTGAGAAGGCAGGAGGGTCGGGTGGTAGATGGCTGATGTGATAGGTGAGTGAGGAGGCAGGTGGGTGAGGAGCCAGGTGGGTGAGGTGGTAGGTAGGTGAGATGGTAGGTGGGTGAGGTGGTAGGTGGGTGAGGTGGTAGGTGGGTGATGTAGTAGGTGGGTGAGGTGTCAGGTGGGTGAGGTCGTAGGTGGGTGAGGAGGCAGGTCGGTGAGGTGGTAGGTGGGTGTGGTTGCAGATGGGCGAGGAGGTATTTGGGTGTGGTGGTAGGTGGGTGAGGAGGCAGGGGTCTGAGTTGGCAGGTGAGTGAGGTGGTAGGTGGATGAGGTGTTAGGTGGGTGAGATGGTAGATGGGTGAGGAGGCAGGTCAGTGAGGTGGTAGGTGGGTGAAGTGGCAAGTGGGTGATGTGGTAGGTGGGTGAGGTTGCAGGTTGGTGAGGATGTAGGTGGGTGAGGTGGTAGGTGGGTGAGGTGGTAGGTGGGTGAGGTTGTTGGTGGGTGAGGTGGTAGGTGGGTGAGGTGGTAGGTGGGCAAGGTGGCAAGTGGCTGAGGTGGTAGGTGGGTGAGGTGGTAGGTGGGTGAGCTGGTAGGTGGCTGAGGTGGTAGGTGGGTGATGTGGGAGTTGGCTGAGGTGGCAGGTGGGTGGATGTTAGCTGGGTGAGGTGGTAGGTGGGTGAGGAGGCAGGTGGGTGAGGTGGTAGGTGGGTGAGGAGGCAGGTGGTTGATGTGGTAGGTGGGTGAGGTTGCAGATGGGTGAAGAGTTAGGTTGCTGAGGTGGTATGTGATTGAGGAGTCAGTGGGTGAGGTGGTAGGTGAGTGAGGTGGTAGGTGGGTGAGGTTGTCGGTGGGTGAGGTGGTAGGTGGGTGAGGAGGCAGGTTGGTGAGGTGGTAGGTGGGTGAGTTTGCAGGTGGGTGAAGAAGTAGGTGGGTGAGGTGGTAGGTGGGTGACGTTTAAGGTGGGTTCGGTGATAGGTGGGTGAGGTGGTAGGTGGGTGAGTTTTTAGGTGGGTGAGGTGATAGGTGGGTGCGGTGATAGGTGGGTGAGGTGGTAGGTGGGCGAGGTGGCAGGTGGCTGATGTGGTAGGTGGCTGATGTGGTAGGTGGGTGAAGTGGTAGGTCGGTGAGGTGGTAGTTGGGTGAGATGGCAGGTGGCTGATGTGGTAGGTGGGTGAGGTGGCAGTTGGGTGAGGTGGTAGGTGGGTGAGGTGGTAGGTGGGTGAGGTAGTAGATGGGTAAAATGGTAGGTGGGTGAGGAGGCATGTAGGTGAGGTGTTAGGAGGGTGAGATGGTAGTTGGATGAGGTGGTAGGTGGGTGAGAAGGCAGGTGGGTGAGGTGGTAGGTGGTGAGATGGTAGGTGGGTGAGGTGGTATGTTGGTGAGGTAACAGTTGGGTGAGGTGGGAGGTGGGTGAGGTGGTAGGTGGGTAAGGAGGAAGGAGGGTAGCGTGGTAGATGGGTGATGTGATAGATGAGTGAGGAGACAGGTGGGTGAGTTGGCAGGTTGGTGAGATGGTAGGGGGGTGAGGAGGCAGGTGCGTGAGGTTGAAGGTGGGTGAGGTGTTAGGGGGGTGTGGAGACAGGTTGGTGAGGTGGTAGGTGGGTGAGGTGGCAGGTGGGTGAGGTGGTAGATGGGTGAGGTTGTAGGTGGGTGAGGTGTTAGGTGTGTGAGGTGGTAGGTGGGGGAGGAGGCAGGGCGGTGAGGTGGTAGGTGGGTGAGGTTGTAGATGGGTGAGTAGGTAGGTGGGTGAGTAAGGTGGGTGAGGTGGTAGGTGGGTGAGGAAGCAGGTTTGTGAGGTGGCAGGTGGATGAGGTGGCAGGTGGGTGAGGTGGTAGGTGGGTGAGATGGCAGTTGGTTGAGTTGGTAGGTGGGTGAGGAGGCAGGTGAGTGAGGTAATAGGTGGGTGAGGTGGTAGGTGGGTGAGGTGGCAGGTGGGTGAGGTGGTAGGTTGTTGAGTTTGAAGGTGGGTGATGTGGTAGGTGGATGAGGAGGCATGTGGGTGAGATGGTAGTTGGATGAGTTTGAAGGTGGGTGAGGTGGTAGGTGGGTGTTGAGGCACCGGTGAGGTGGTAGGTGGGTGAGGTTGCCGATGGTGAGGAGGTAGGTGGTTGAGGTGGTAGGTGGGTGAGGTGGCACGTGGTTGAGGAGGCAGGTGGGTGAGGTGGCAGTTGAGTTAGGTTGTAGGTGGGCGATGTGTTAGGTGGGTGAGGTGGTAGGTGGTTGAGGAGGCAGGTGTGTGAGGTGGTAGTTGGGTGAGGTGGTAGGTGGTTGCGATGGTAGGTGGGCGAGGAGGCAGGGCGGTGAGGTGGTAGGTGGGTGAGGTTGTAGTTGGGTGAGGTGGTAGGTGGGTGAGGTGGTAGTTAGGTGAGTTAGTGGGTGGGTGAGGTGGTAGGTGGGTGAGGTAGTAGATGGGTGAGGTTGTAGGTGGTGAGATGGTAGGTGGGTGAGGTGGTATGTTGGTGAGGTAACAGTTGGGTGAGGTGGGAGGTGGGTGAGGTGGAAGGTGGGTAAGGAGGAAGGAGGGTAGCGTGGTAGATGGGTGATGTGATAGATGAGTGAGGAGACAGGTGGGCGAGTTGGCAGGTTGGTGATATGGTAGGGGGGTGAGGAGGCAGGTGCGTGAGGTTGAAGGTGGGTGAGGTGTTAGGTGGGTGTGGAGACAGGTTGGAGAGGTGGTAGGTGGGTGAGGTGGCAGGTGGGTGATAAGACAGGTGGGTGAGGTGGTAGGTGGGTGAGGTGGTAGGTGGGTGAGGTTGTAGGTGGGTGAGGTGTTAGGTGTGTGAGGTGGTAGGTGGGGGAGGAAGCAGGGCGGTGAGGTGGTAGGTGGGTGAGGTTGTAGATTGGTGAGTAGGTAGGTGGATGAGGTAGGTGGGTGAGGTGGTAGGTGGGTGAGGAAGCAGGATTGTGAGGTGGCAGGTGGATGAGGTGGTAGGTGGGTGAGGTGCTAGGTGGGTGAGGTGGTAGGTGGCTGAGATGGCAGGTGGGTGAGGTGGTAGGTGGGTGAGATGGCAGGTGGTTGAGATGGTAGGTGGGTGAGGAGGCAGGTGGGTGAGGTGGTAGGTGGGTGAGGTGGTAGGTGGGTGAGGTGGCAGTGGGTGAGGTGGTAGGTTGTTGAGTTTGAAGGTGGGTGAGGTGGTAGGTGGATGAGGTGGCATGTGGGTGAGATGATAGTTGGGTGAGTTTGAAGGTGGGTGAGGTGGTAGGTGGGTGTTGAGGCAGTTCGGTGAGGTGGTAGGTGGGTGAGGTTGCCGATGGTGAGGAGGTAGGTGGGTGAGGTGGTAGGTGGGTGAGGTGGCACGTGGTTGAGGAGGCAGGTGGGTGAGGTGGCAGTTGAGTTAGGTTGTAGGTGGGTGATGTGTTAGGTGGGTGAGGTGGTAGGTGGTTGAGGAGGCAGGTGTGTGAGGTGGTAGTTGGGTGAGGTGGTAGGTGGGTGCGGTGGTAGGTGGGTGAGGTTGTAGTTGGGTGAGGTGGTAGGTGGGTGAGGTGGTAGTTAGGTGAGTTAGTGGGTGGGTGAGGTGGTAGGTGGGTGAGGTAGTAGATGGGTGAGGTGGTAGGTGGGTGAGGAGGCAGGTTGGTGAGGTGTTAGGTGGGTGAGATGGTAGGTGGATGAGGTGGTAGGTCGGTGAGGAGGCAGGTGGGTGAGGTGTCAGGTGGGTGAGGTGGTAGGTTGGTGAGATGGTAGGTGGGTTAGGTGGTAGGTGGTGAGCTGGCAGGTGGGTGAGGTGGTAGGTGGGTGATGTGGTAGGTGGTTGAGAAGGCAGGAGGGTCGGGTGGTAGATGGCTGATGTGATAGGTGAGTGAGGAGGCAGGTGGGTGAGGAGCCAGGTGGGTGAGGTGGTAGGTAGGTGAGATGGTAGGTGGGTGAGGTGGTAGGTGGGTGAGGTGGTAGGTGGGTGATGTAGTAGGTGGGTGAGGTGTCAGGTGGGTGAGGTCGTAGGTGGGTGAGGAGGCAGGTCGGTGAGGTGGTAGGTGGGTGTGGTTGCAGATGGGCGAGGAGGTATTTGGGTGTGGTGGTAGGTGGGTGAGGAGGCAGGGGTCTGAGTTGGCAGGTGAGTGAGGTGGTAGGTGGATGAGGTGTTAGGTGGGTGAGATGGTAGATGGGTGAGGAGGCAGGTCAGTGAGGTGGTAGGTGGGTGAAGTGGCAAGTGGGTGATGTGGTAGGTGGGTGAGGTTGCAGGTTGGTGAGGATGTAGGTGGGTGAGGTGGTAGGTGGGTGAGGTGGTAGGTGGGTGAGGTTGTTGGTGGGTGAGGTGGTAGGTGGGTGAGGTGGTAGGTGGGCAAGGTGGCAAGTGGCTGAGGTGGTAGGTGGGTGAGGTGGTAGGTGGGTGAGCTGGTAGGTGGCTGAGGTGGTAGGTGGGTGATGTGGGAGTTGGCTGAGGTGGCAGGTGGGTGGATGTTAGCTGGGTGAGGTGGTAGGTGGGTGAGGAGGCAGGTGGGTGAGGTGGTAGGTGGGTGAGGAGGCAGGTGGTTGATGTGGTAGGTGGGTGAGGTTGCAGATGGGTGAAGAGTTAGGTCGCTGAGGTGGTATGTGATTGAGGAGTCAGTGGGTGAGGTGGTAGGTGAGTGAGGTGGTAGGTGGGTGAGGTTGTCGGTGGGTGAGGTGGTAGGTGGGTGAGGAGGCAGGTTGGTGAGGTGGTAGGTGGGTGAGTTTGCAGGTGGGTGAAGAAGTAGGTGGGTGAGGTGGTAGGTGGGTGACGTTTAAGGTGGGTTCGGTGATAGGTGGGTGAGGTGGTAGGTGGGTGAGTTTTTAGGTGGGTGAGGTGATAGGTGGGTGCGGTGATAGGTGGGTGAGGTGGTAGGTGGGCGAGGTGGCAGGTGGCTGATGTGGTAGGTGGCTGATGTGGTAGGTGGGTGAAGTGGTAGGTCGGTGAGGTGGTAGTTGGGTGAGATGGCAGGTGGCTGATGTGGTAGGTGGGTGAGGTGGCAGTTGGGTGAGGTGGTAGGTGGGTGAGGTGGTAGGTGGGTGAGGTAGTAGATGGGTAAAATGGTAGGTGGGTGAGGAGGCATGTAGGTGAGGTGTTAGGAGGGTGAGATGGTAGTTGGATGAGGTGGTAGGTGGGTGAGAAGGCAGGTGGGTGAGGTGGTAGGTGGTGAGATGGTAGGTGGGTGAGGTGGTATGTTGGTGAGGTAACAGTTGGGTGAGGTGGGAGGTGGGTGAGGTGGTAGGTGGGTAAGGAGGAAGGAGGGTAGCGTGGTAGATGGGTGATGTGATAGATGAGTGAGGAGACAGGTGGGTGAGTTGGCAGGTTGGTGAGATGGTAGGGGGGTGAGGAGGCAGGTGCGTGAGGTTGAAGGTGGGTGAGGTGTTAGGGGGGTGTGGAGACAGGTTGGTGAGGTGGTAGGTGGGTGAGGTGGCAGGTGGGTGAGGTGGTAGGTGGGTGAGGTTGTAGGTGGGTGAGGTGTTAGGTGTGTGAGGTGGTAGGTGGGGGAGGAGGCAGGGCGGTGAGGTGGTAGGTGGGTGAGGTTGTAGATGGGTGAGTAGGTAGGTGGGTGAGTAAGGTGGGTGAGGTGGTAGGTGGGTGAGGAAGCAGGTTTGTGAGGTGGCAGGTGGATGAGGTGGCAGGTGGGTGAGGTGGTAGGTGGGTGAGATGGCAGATGGTTGAGATGGTAGGTGGGTGAGGAGGCAGGTGAGTGAGGTAATAGGTGGGTGAGGTGGTAGGTGGGTGAGGTGGCAGGTGGGTGAGGTGGTAGGTTGTTGAGTTTGAAGGTGGGTGATGTGGTAGGTGGATGAGGAGGCATGTGGGTGAGATGGTAGTTGGATGAGTTTGAAGGTGGGTGAGGTGGTAGGTGGGTGTTGAGGCACCGGTGAGGTGGTAGGTGGGTGAGGTTGCCGATGGTGAGGAGGTAGGTGGTTGAGGTGGTAGGTGGGTGAGGTGGCATGTGGTTGAGGAGGCAGGTGGGTGAGGTGGCAGTTGAGTTAGGTTGTAGGTGGGTGATGTGTTAGGTGGGTGAGGTGGTAGGTGGTTGAGGAGGCAGGGGTGTGAGGTGGTAGTTGGGTGAGGTGGTAGGTGGTTGCGATGGTAGGTGGGCGAGGAGGCAGGGCGGTGAGGTGGTAGGTGGGTGAGGTTGTAGTTGGGTGAGGTGGTAGGTGGGTGAGGTGGTAGTTAGGTGAGTTAGTGGGTGGGTGAGGTGGTAGGTGGGTGAGGTAGTAGATGGGTGAGGTTGTAGGTGGTGAGATGGTAGGTGGGTGAGGTGGTATGTTGGTGAGGTAACAGTTGGGTGAGGTGGGAGGTGGGTGAGGTGGAAGGTGGGTAAGGAGGAAGGAGGGTAGCGTGGTAGATGGGTGATGTGATAGATGAGTGAGGAGACAGGTGGGTGAGTTGGCAGGTTGGTGAGATGGTAGGGGGGTGAGAAGGCAGGTGCGTGAGGTTGAAGGTGGGTGAGGTGTTAGGGGGGTGTGGCGACAGGTTGGTGAGGTGGTAGGTGGGTGAGGTGGCAGGTGGGTGAGGAGACAGGTGGGTGAGGTGGTAGGTGGGTGAGGTGGTAGGTGGGTGAGGTTGTAGGTGGGGGAGGAGGCAGGGCGGTGAGGTGGTAGGTCGGTGAGGTTGTAGGTGGGTGAGTAGGTAGGTGGGTGAGGTAGGTGGGTGAGGTGGTAGGTGGATGAGGAAGCAGGTTTGTGAGGTGGCAGGTGGATGAGGTGGTAGGTGGGTGAGGTGCTAGGTGGGTGAGGTGGTAGGTGGCTGAGGTGGCAGGTGGGTGAGGTGGTAGGTGGGTGAGGTGGTAGGTGGTTGAGATGGTAGGTGGGTGAGGAGGCAGGTGGGTGAGGTGGTAGGTGGGTGAGGTGGTAGGTGGGTGAGGTGGCAGGTGGGTGAGGTGGTAGATTGTTGAGTTTGAAGGTGGGTGATGTGGTAGGTGGATGAGGAGGCATGTGGGTGAGATGGTAGTTGGGTGAGTTTGAAGGTGGGTGAGGTGGTAGGTGGGTGTTGAGGCAGTTCGGTGAGGTGGTAGGTGGGTGAGGTTGCCGATGGTGAGGAGGTAGGTGGGTGAGGTGGTAGGTGGGTGAGGTGGCACGTGGTTGAGGAGGCAGGTGGGTGAGGTGGCAGTTGAGTTAGGTTGTAGGTGGGTGATGTGTTAGGTGGGTGAGGTGGTAGGTGGTTGAGGAGGCAGGTGTGTGAGGTGGTATTTGGGTGAGGTGGTAGGTGGGTGCGGTGGTAGGTGGGTGAGGAGGCAGGGCGATGAGGTGGTAGGTGGGTGAGGTTGTAGTTGGCTGAGGTGGTAGGTGGGTGAGGTGGTAGTTAGGTGAGTTAGTGGGTGGGTGAGGTGGTAGGTGGGTGAGGTTGCCGATGGTGAGGAGGTAGGTGGGTGAGGTGGTAGGTGGGTGAGGTGGCACGTGGTTGAGGAGGCAGGTGGGTGAGGTGGCAGTTGAGTTAGGTTGTAGGTGGGTGATGTGTTAGGTGGGTGAGGTGGTAGGTGGTTGAGGAGGCAGGTGTGTGAGGTGGTATTTGGGTGAGGTGGTAGGTGGGTGCGGTGGTAGGTGGGTGAGGAGGCAGGGCGATGAGGTGGTAGGTGGGTGAGGTTGTAGTTGGCTGAGGTGGTAGGTGGGTGAGGTGGTAGTTAGGTGAGTTAGTGGGTGGGTGAGGTGGTAGGTGGGTGAGGTAGTAGATGGGTGAGGTGGTAGGTGGGTGAGGAGGCAGGTTGGTGAGGTGTTAGGTGGGTGAGATGGTAGGTGGATGAGGTGGTAGGTCGGTGAGGAGGCAGGTGGGTGAGGTGTCAGGTGGGTGAGGTGGTAGGTTGGTGAGATGGTAGGTGGGTTAGGTGGTAGGTGGTGAGCTGGCAGGTGGGTGAGGTGGTAGGTGGGTGATGTGGTAGGTGGTTGAGAAGGCAGGAGGGTCGGGTGGTAGATGGCTGATGTGATAGGTGAGTGAGGAGGCAGGTGGGTGAGGAGCCAGGTGGGTGAGGTGGTAGGTAGGTGAGATGGTAGGTGGGTGAGGTGGTAGGTGGTTGAGGTGGTAGGTGGGTGATGTAGTAGGTGGGTGAGGTGTCAGGTGGGTGAGGTCGTAGGTGGGTGAGGAGGCAGGTCGGTGAGGTGGTAGGTGGGTGTGGTTGCAGATGGGCGAGGAGGTATTTGGGTGTGGTGGTAGGTGGGTGAGGAGGCAGGGGTCTGAGTTGGCAGGTGAGTGAGGTGGTAGGTGGATGAGGTGTTAGGTGGGTGAGATGGTAGATGGGTGAGGAGGCAGGTCAGTGAGGTGGTAGGTGGGTGAAGTGGCAAGTGGGTGATGTGGTAGGTGGGTGAGGTTGCAGGTTGGTGAGGATGTAGGTGGGTGAGGTGGTAGGTGGGTGAGGTGGTAGGTGGGTGAGGTTGTTGGTGGGTGAGGTGGTAGGTGGGTGAGGTGGTAGGTGGGCAAGGTGGCAAGTGGCTGAGGTGGTAGGTGGGTGAGGTGGTAGGTGGGTGAGCTGGTAGGTGGCTGAGGTGGTAGGTGGGTGATGTGGGAGTTGGCTGAGGTGGCAGGTGGGTGGATGTTAGCTGGGTGAGGTGGTAGGTGGGTGAGGAGGCAGGTGGGTGAGGTGGTAGGTGGGTGAGGAGGCAGGTGGTTGATGTGGTAGGTGGGTGAGGTTGCAGATGGGTGAAGAGTTAGGTCGCTGAGGTGGTATGTGATTGAGGAGTCAGTGGGTGAGGTGGTAGGTGAGTGAGGTGGTAGGTGGGTGAGGTTGTCGGTGGGTGAGGTGGTAGGTGGGTGAGGAGGCAGGTTGGTGAGGTGGTAGGTGGGTGAGTTTGCAGGTGGGTGAAGAAGTAGGTGGGTGAGGTGGTAGGTGGGTGACGTTTAAGGTGGGTTCGGTGATAGGTGGGTGAGGTGGTAGGTGGGTGAGTTTTTAGGTGGGTGAGGTGATAGGTGGGTGCGGTGATAGGTGGGTGAGGTGGTAGGTGGGCGAGGTGGCAGGTGGCTGATGTGGTAGGTGGCTGATGTGGTAGGTGGGTGAAGTGGTAGGTCGGTGAGGTGGTAGTTGGGTGAGATGGCAGGTGGCTGATGTGGTAGGTGGGTGAGGTGGCAGTTGGGTGAGGTGGTAGGTGGGTGAGGTGGTAGGTGGGTGAGGTAGTAGATGGGTAAAATGGTAGGTGGGTGAGGAGGCATGTAGGTGAGGTGTTAGGAGGGTGAGATGGTAGTTGGATGAGGTGGTAGGTGGGTGAGAAGGCAGGTGGGTGAGGTGGTAGGTGGTGAGATGGTAGGTGGGTGAGGTGGTATGTTGGTGAGGTAACAGTTGGGTGAGGTGGGAGGTGGGTGAGGTGGTAGGTGGGTAAGGAGGAAGGAGGGTAGCGTGGTAGATGGGTGATGTGATAGATGAGTGAGGAGACAGGTGGGTGAGTTGGCAGGTTGGTGAGATGGTAGGGGGGTGAGGAGGCAGGTGCGTGAGGTTGAAGGTGGGTGAGGTGTTAGGGGGGTGTGGAGACAGGTTGGTGAGGTGGTAGGTGGGTGAGGTGGCAGGTGGGTGAGGTGGTAGGTGGGTGAGGTTGTAGGTGGGTGAGGTGTTAGGTGTGTGAGGTGGTAGGTGGGGGAGGAGGCAGGGCGGTGAGGTGGTAGGTGGGTGAGGTTGTAGATGGGTGAGTAGGTAGGTGGGTGAGTAAGGTGGGTGAGGTGGTAGGTGGGTGAGGAAGCAGGTTTGTGAGGTGGCAGGTGGATGAGGTGGCAGGTGGGTGAGGTGGTAGGTGGGTGAGATGGCAGATGGTTGAGATGGTAGGTGGGTGAGGAGGCAGGTGAGTGAGGTAATAGGTGGGTGAGGTGGTAGGTGGGTGAGGTGGCAGGTGGGTGAGGTGGTAGGTTGTTGAGTTTGAAGGTGGGTGATGTGGTAGGTGGATGAGGAGGCATGTGGGTGAGATGGTAGTTGGATGAGTTTGAAGGTGGGTGAGGTGGTAGGTGGGTGTTGAGGCACCGGTGAGGTGGTAGGTGGGTGAGGTTGCCGATGGTGAGGAGGTAGGTGGTTGAGGTGGTAGGTGGGTGAGGTGGCACGTGGTTGAGGAGGCAGGTGGGTGAGGTGGCAGTTGAGTTAGGTTGTAGGTGGGCGATGTGTTAGGTGGGTGAGGTGGTAGGTGGTTGAGGAGGCAGGTGTGTGAGGTGGTAGTTGGGTGAGGTGGTAGGTGGTTGCGATGGTAGGTGGGCGAGGAGGCAGGGCGGTGAGGTGGTAGGTGGGTGAGGTTGTAGTTGGGTGAGGTGGTAGGTGGGTGAGGTGGTAGTTAGGTGAGTTAGTGGGTGGGTGAGGTGGTAGGTGGGTGAGGTAGTAGATGGGTGAGGTCGTAGGTGGGTGAGGAGGCAGGTTGGTGAGGTGGTAGGTGGGTGAGGAGGCAGGTTGGTGAGGTGTTAGGTGGGTGAGATGGTAGGTGGATGAGGTGGTAGGTCGGTGAGGAGGCAGGTGGGTGAGGTGGCAGGTGGGTGAGATGGTAGGTTGGTGAGATGGTAAGTGGGTTAGATGGTAGGTGGTGAGATGGCAGGTGGGTGAGGTGGTAGGTGGGTGATGTGGTAGGTGGTTGAGAAGGCAGCAGGTCGGGTGGTAGATGGCTGATATGATGGGTGAGTGAGGAGGCAGGTGGGTGAGGAGCCAGGTGGGTGAGGTGGTAGGTGGGTGAGATGGTAGGTGGGTGAGGTGGTAGGTGGGTGAGTTGGTAGGTGGGAGAGGTGGCAGGTGGTTGAGGTGGTAGGTTGGTGAGTTTGAAGGTGGGTGAGGTGGTAGGTGGATGAGGAGGCATGTGGGTGAGATGGTAGGTGGGTGAGGTTGCAGATGGGTGAGGAGGTAGGTGGGTGAGGTGGTAGGTGGGTGAGGTGGCAGCTGGTTGAGGAGGCAGGTGGGTGTGGTGGCAGTTGATTTAGTTTGTAGGTGGGTTAGGTGGTAGGTGGGTGAGGTATTAGGTGGGTGAGGAGGCAGTTTGGTGACGGGGTACTTGGATGAGGAGGTAGGTGGCTGAGGTGGTAGGTGAGTGAGAAGGCAGTTGGGAGACGGGGTAGTTGGGTGAGGTGGCAGGTGGGTGAGGAGGCAGGTGGTTGAGGTGGTAGGTAGGTGAGATGGTAGGTGGGTGAGGTGGTAGGTGGTTGAGGTGGTAGGTGGGTGATGTAGTAGGTGGGTGAGGTGTCAGGTGGGTGAGGTCGTAGGTGGGTGAGGAGGCAGGTCGGTGAGGTGGTAGGTGGGTGTGGTTGCAGATGGGCGAGGAGGTATTTGGGTGTGGTGGTAGGTGGCTGAGGAGGCAGGGGTCTGAGTTGGCAGGTGAGTGAGGTGGTAGGTGGATGAGGTGTTAGGTGGGTGAGATGGTAGATGGGTGAGGAGGCAGGTCAGTGAGGTGGTAGGTGGGTGAAGTGGCAAGTGGGTGATGTGGTAGGTGGGTGAGGTTGCAGGTTGGTGAGGATGTAGGTGGGTGAGGTGGTAGGTGGGTGAGGTGGTAGGTGGGTGAGGTTGTTGGTGGGTGAGGTGGTAGGTGGGTGAGGTGGTAGGTGGGCAAGGTGGCAAGTGGCTGAGGTGGTAGGTGGGTGAGGTGGTAGGTGGGTGAGCTGGTAGGTGGCTGAGGTGGTAGGTGGGTGATGTGGGAGTTGGCTGAGGTGGCAGGTGGGTGGATGTTAGCTGGGTGAGGTGGTAGGTGGGTGAGGAGGCAGGTGGGTGAGGTGGTAGGTGGGTGAGGAGGCAGGTGGTTGATGTGGTAGGTGGGTGAGGTTGCAGATGGGTGAAGAGTTAGGTCGCTGAGGTGGTATGTGATTGAGGAGTCAGTGGGTGAGGTGGTAGGTGAGTGAGGTGGTAGGTGGGTGAGGTTGTCGGTGGGTGAGGTGGTAGGTGGGTGAGGAGGCAGGTTGGTGAGGTGGTAGGTGGGTGAGTTTGCAGGTGGGTGAAGAAGTAGGTGGGTGAGGTGGTAGGTGGGTGACGTTTAAGGTGGGTTCGGTGATAGGTGGGTGAGGTGGTAGGTGGGTGAGTTTTTAGGTGGGTGAGGTGATAGGTGGGTGCGGTGATAGGTGGGTGAGGTGGTAGGTGGGCGAGGTGGCAGGTGGCTGATGTGGTAGGTGGCTGATGTGGTAGGTGGGTGAAGTGGTAGGTCGGTGAGGTGGTAGTTGGGTGAGATGGCAGGTGGCTGATGTGGTAGGTGGGTGAGGTGGCAGTTGGGTGAGGTGGTAGGTGGGTGAGGTGGTAGGTGGGTGAGGTAGTAGATGGGTAAAATGGTAGGTGGGTGAGGAGGCATGTAGGTGAGGTGTTAGGAGGGTGAGATGGTAGTTGGATGAGGTGGTAGGTGGGTGAGAAGGCAGGTGGGTGAGGTGGTAGGTGGTGAGATGGTAGGTGGGTGAGGTGGTATGTTGGTGAGGTAACAGTTGGGTGAGGTGGGAGGTGGGTGAGGTGGTAGGTGGGTAAGGAGGAAGGAGGGTAGCGTGGTAGATGGGTGATGTGATAGATGAGTGAGGAGACAGGTGGGTGAGTTGGCAGGTTGGTGAGATGGTAGGGGGGTGAGGAGGCAGGTGCGTGAGGTTGAAGGTGGGTGAGGTGTTAGGGGGGTGTGGAGACAGGTTGGTGAGGTGGTAGGTGGGTGAGGTGGCAGGTGGGTGAGGTGGTAGGTGGGTGAGGTTGTAGGTGGGTGAGGTGTTAGGTGTGTGAGGTGGTAGGTGGGGGAGGAGGCAGGGCGGTGAGGTGGTAGGTGGGTGAGGTTGTAGATGGGTGAGTAGGTAGGTGGGTGAGTAAGGTGGGTGAGGTGGTAGGTGGGTGAGGAAGCAGGTTTGTGAGGTGGCAGGTGGATGAGGTGGCAGGTGGGTGAGGTGGTAGGTGGGTGAGATGGCAGATGGTTGAGATGGTAGGTGGGTGAGGAGGCAGGTGAGTGAGGTAATAGGTGGGTGAGGTGGTAGGTGGGTGAGGTGGCAGGTGGGTGAGGTGGTAGGTTGTTGAGTTTGAAGGTGGGTGATGTGGTAGGTGGATGAGGAGGCATGTGGGTGAGATGGTAGTTGGATGAGTTTGAAGGTGGGTGAGGTGGTAGGTGGGTGTTGAGGCACCGGTGAGGTGGTAGGTGGGTGAGGTTGCCGATGGTGAGGAGGTAGGTGGTTGAGGTGGTAGGTGGGTGAGGTGGCACGTGGTTGAGGAGGCAGGTGGGTGAGGTGGCAGTTGAGTTAGGTTGTAGGTGGGCGATGTGTTAGGTGGGTGAGGTGGTAGGTGGTTGAGGAGGCAGGTGTGTGAGGTGGTAGTTGGGTGAGGTGGTAGGTGGTTGCGATGGTAGGTGGGCGAGGAGGCAGGGCGGTGAGGTGGTAGGTGGGTGAGGTTGTAGTTGGGTGAGGTGGTAGGTGGGTGAGGTGGTAGTTAGGTGAGTTAGTGGGTGGGTGAGGTGGTAGGTGGGTGAGGTAGTAGATGGGTGAGGTCGTAGGTGGGTGAGGAGGCAGGTTGGTGAGGTGGTAGGTGGGTGAGGAGGCAGGTTGGTGAGGTGTTAGGTGGGTGAGATGGTAGGTGGATGAGGTGGTAGGTCGGTGAGGAGGCAGGTGGGTGAGGTGGCAGGTGGGTGAGATGGTAGGTTGGTGAGATGGTAAGTGGGTTAGATGGTAGGTGGTGAGATGGCAGGTGGGTGAGGTGGTAGGTGGGTGATGTGGTAGGTGGTTGAGAAGGCAGCAGGTCGGGTGGTAGATGGCTGATATGATGGGTGAGTGAGGAGGCAGGTGGGTGAGGAGCCAGGTGGGTGAGGTGGTAGGTGGGTGAGATGGTAGGTGGGTGAGGTGGTAGATGGGTGAGTTGGTAGGTGGGAGAGGTGGCAGGTGGTTGAGGTGGTAGGTTGGTGAGTTTGAAGGTGGGTGAGGTGGTAGGTGGATGAGGAGGCATGTGGGTGAGATGGTAGGTGGGTGAGGTTGCAGATGGGTGAGGAGGTAGGTGGGTGAGGTGGTAGGTGGGTGAGGTGGCAGCTGGTTGAGGAGGCAGGTGGGTGTGGTGGCAGTTGATTTAGTTTGTAGGTGGGTTAGGTGGTAGGTGGGTGAGGTATTAGGTGGGTGAGGAGGCAGTTTGGTGACGGGGTACTTGGATGAGGAGGTAGGTGGCTGAGGTGGTAGGTGAGTGAGAAGGCAGTTGGGAGACGGGGTAGTTGGGTGAGGTGGCAGGTGGGTGAGGAGGCAGGTGGTTGAGGTGGTAGGTGGGTGAGGTGGCAGGTGGGTGAGGAGGCAGGTTTGTGAGGTGGCAGGTGCGTGCGGTGGTAGGTGGGTGAGGAGGCAGGTCGGTGCGGTGGAAGCTGGGTGTGGTTGAAGATGGGCAAGGAGGTATTTGGGTGAGGTGGTAGGTGGGTGAGGTGGTAGGTGGGTGAGGTGGTAGGTGGGTGAGATGGTAGATGGGTGAGAAGGCAGGTCGCTGAGGTGGTAGGTGGGTGAAGTGGCAGATTGGTGAGGATGTAGGTGGGTGAGGTTGTAGGTGGTTGAGATGGCAGGTGGGTGAGGTGGTAGGTGGGTGAGGTTGTTGGTGGGTGAGCTGGTAGGTGGGTGAGGTGGTAGGTGGGTGAGGAGGCAGGTGGGTGAGGTGTCAGGTGGGTGAGGTGGTAGGTGGGTGATGAGGCAGGTCGGTGCGCTCGTAGCTGGGTGAGGTTGCAGATGGACAAGGAGGTATTTGGGTGAGGTGGCAGGTGGGTGAAGTGGTAGGTGAGTGAAGTGGTAGGTGTGTGAAGTGGTAGGTGGGTGAGGAGGCAGGGGAGTGAGGTGGTAGGTGGGTGAGGTGATAGGTGGGTGAGATGGTAGATGGGTGAGGAGGCAGGTCGGTGAGGTGGAAGGTGGGTGAAGTATCTGGTTAGTGAGGATGTAGGTGGGTGAGGTGGTAAGTGGCTGAGATGGCAGTTGGGTGAGGTGGTAGGTGGGTGAGGTTGTTGGTGGGTGAGATGGTAGTAGGGTGAGGTGGTAGGTGGGTGAGGTGGCAAGTGGCTGAGGTGGTAGGTGGGTGCGGTGGTAGGTGGGTGAGCTGGTAGGTGGCTGAGGTGGTAGGTGGGTGATGTGGGAGGTGGGTGAGGTGGTAGGTGGGTGAGGAGGCATGTGGGTGAGATGGTAGTTGGGTTAGATTGAAGGTGGGTGAGGTGGTAGGTGGGTGTTGAGGCACTTCGATGAGGTGGTAGGTGGGGGAGGTTGCAGATGGTTGAGGATGTAGGTGGGTGAGGTGGTAGGTGGGTGAGGTGGCAGGTGGTTGATGAGGCAGATGGGTGAGGTGGCAGTTGAGTTAGGTCGTAGGTGGGTGAGGTGGTAGGTGATTGAGGAGGCAGGTGGGTGAGGTGGTAGGTGGGTGAGGTCGTTGGTGGGTGAGATGGTAGTTGGGTGAGGTGGTTTTTGGGTGAGGTGTTAGGTGGTTGAGATGGTAGGTGGATGAGGTGTTAGGTGTGTGAGGAGGCAGGTGGGTGAGGTGGCAGGTGGGTGAGTTGGTAGGTGGGTGTGGTGGTAGGTGGGTGAGGCTGTAGATGGGTGAGTAGGTTGGTGGGTGAGGTGGTAGGTGGGTGAGGTTGTAGATGGGTGAGTAGGTAGGTGGGTGAGGTGGTAGGTGGTTGAGGTAGTAGGTGGGCGAGATGACAGATGGGTTAGGACACAGGTCGGTGAGGTGGAAGGTGCGTAGGGTGAGTAGGTGGTGAAATGGCAGGTGGGTAAGTTGGTAGGTGGGTGAGGTGGCAGGTGGGTGAGGTGGTAGGTGGCTGAGGTGTTAGGCGGATAGGGTGAGTAGGTGGTGAGATGGCAGGTGGGTGAGGAGGTAGATGGGTGAAGTGGAAGGTGGGTGAGGAGGCAGGTGGGTGAGGAGGTATGTGGTTGAGGTGGTAGGTGGGTGAAGTGGTAGGTGGGTGAGGAGGCAGGTGGGTGAGGTGGCAGGTGGGTGAGATGGTAGGTGGGTGAGGTTTTAGGTGGGTGAGGAGGCAGGTGGATGAGGTTGTAGGTGGGTGAGCAGGTGGTGGTGAGGTTTTAGGTGGGTGAGGAGGCAGTTGGTTGAGATGGTAGGTGGGTGAGGTGGTACGTGGGTGAGGAGGCAGGTCGGTGCGGTCGTAGCTGGGTGAGGTTGCAGATGGGCAAGGAGGTATTTGGGTGAGGTGGTAGGTGGTTGAGGTGGTACTTGTGTGAAGTGGTAGGTGGGTGAGGAGGCAGGGGTATGAGGTGGCAAGGGAGTGAGATGGTAGGTGGGTGAGGTGTTAGGTGGGTGAGATGGTAGATGGGTGAGGAGGCAGGTCGGTGAGGTGGTAGGTGGGTGAAGTATCAGGTTAGTGAGGATGTAGGTGGGTGAGGTGGTAGGTGGGTGAGATGGCAGGTGGGTGAGGTGGTAGGTGGGTGAGGATGTTGGTGGGTGAGATGGTATTTGGGTGAGGTGGTAGGTGGGCGATCTGGCAATTGGCTGAGGTGGTAGGTTGGTGCGTTGGTAGGTGGGTGAGTTGTTAGGTGGCTGAGGTGGTAGGTGGGTAATGTGGGAGGTGGCTGAGGTGGTAGGTGGGTGAGTTTGAAGGTGGGTGAGGTGGTAGGTGGGTGTTGAGGCACTTCGGTGAGGTGGTAGGTGGGTGAGGTTGCAGATGGATGAGGAGGTAGGTGGGTGAGGTGGTAGGTGGGTGAGGTGGCAGGTGGTTGATGAGGCAGGTGGGTGAGGTGGCAGTTGAGTAAGGTCGTATCTGGGTGAGGTGGTAGGTGATTGAGGAGGCAGGTGGGTGAGGTGGCAGGTGGGTGAGGTGGTAGGTGGGTGAGATGGTAGTTGGGTGAGGTTGTATTTGGGTGAGGTGTTAGGTGGGTGAGATGTTAGGTGGATGAGGTGGTAGGTGTGTGAGGAGGCAGGTGGGTGGGGTGGCAGGTGGGTGAGGTGGTAGGTGGGTGAGATGGTAGGTGGGTGAGGTTGTAGGTGGGTGAGGAGGCAGGTGGGTGAGGTGTCAGGTGGGTGAGGTGGTAGGTGGGTGAGATGGTAGGTGGGTGAGGTGGTAGGTGGGTGATCTGCCAGGTGGGTGAGGTGGTAGGTGGGTGAGCTGGTAGGTGGGTGAGGAGGCAGGAGGGTCGGGTGGTTGACGGCTGATGTGATAGGTAAGTGAGGAAGCAAGTGGGTGAGGAGCCAGGTTGGTGAGTTGGTAGGTGGGTGAGGTGGTAGGTGGGTGAGGTGGTAGGTGGGTGAGGTGGTAGATGGGTGTGGTGGTAGGTGGGTGAGGAGGCAGGTGGGTGAGGTGGCAGGTGCGTGAGGTGGTAGGTGGGTGAGGTGGCAGGTGGGTGAGTTGGTAGGTGGGTGAGGTGGTAGGTGGGTGAGGGGGTAGGTGGGTGAGGAGGCAAGGCGGTGAGGTGGTAGTTGGGTGAGGTTGTAGATGGGTGAAGAGGCAGGTGGGTGAGGTGGTAGGTGCGTGAGGTGGTAGGTGGGTGAGGTGGCAGGTGGGTGAGTTGGTAGGTGGGTGAGGTGATAGGTGGGTGAGGGGGTAGGTGGGTGAGGAGGCAAGGCGGTGAGGTGGTTGTTGGGTGAGGTTGTAGATGGGTGAGGAGGCAGGTGGGTGAGGTGTTGGGTGGGTGAGCTGGTAGGTGGGTGAGGAGGCAGGTGGGTGAGGTGTTAGGTCAGTGAGGAGGCAGGTGGGTGAGGTGTTGGGTGGGTGAGCTGGTAGGTGGGTGAGGAGGCAGGTGGGTGAGGTGTTAGGTGAGTGAGGAGGCAGGTGGGTGAGGTGTTGGGTGGGTGAGCTGGTAGGTGGGTGAGGAGGCAGGTGGGTGAGGTGTTAGGTGGGTGAACTTGTAGGTGGTGAGGTGTTAGGTGGGTGAGGAGGCAGTTGGGTGAAGGGTTTGTTGGGTGAGGATACAGGTGGGTGAGGTGTCAGGTGGGTGAGGATGCAGGTCGGTGCGGTGGTAGCTGGTTGAGGTTGCAGATGGGCAAGGAGGTATTTGGCTGAGGTGGTAGGTGGGTGAGTTTGAAGGTGGGTGAGGTGGTGGGTAGATGAGGAGGCATGTGCGTGAGATGGTAGTTGGGTGAGTTTGAAGGTGGGTGAGGTGGTAGGTGGGTGTTGAGGCACTTCGGTGAGGTGGTAGGTGGGTGAGGTTGCAGATGGTTGAGGAGGTAGGTGGGTGAGGTGGTAGGTGGGTGAGGTGGCAGGTGGTTGATGAGGCAGGTGGGTGAGGTGGCAGTTGAGTTAGATCGTAGGTGGGTGAGGTGGTAGGTGATTGAGGAGGCAGGTGGGTGAGGTGGCAGGTGGGTGAGATGGTAGTTGGGTGAGGTGGTATTTGGGTGAGGTGTTAGGTGGGTGAGATGTTAGGTGGATGATGTGGTAGGTGTGTGAGGAGGCAGGTGGATGAGGTGGTAGGTGGGTGAGATGGTAGCTGGGTGAGGTGGAAGGTGGGTGAGCTGGCAGGTGGATGAAGTGGTAGGTGGGTGAGGTGGTAGGTGGGTGAGGAGGCAGGATTGTCGGGTGGTTGCTGGCTGATGTGATAGGTGAGTGAGGAGGCAGGTGGGTGAGGAGCCAGGTGGGTGAGTTGGTATGTGGGTGAGGTGGTAGGTGGGTGAGGTGGTAGGTGGGTAAGGTGGTGAATGGGTGTGGTGGTAGGAGGGTGAGGAGGCAGGTGGGTGAGGTGGCAGGTGGGTGAGGTGGTAGGTGGGTGAGGTGGCAGGTGGTTGAGTTGGTAGGTGGGTGAGGTGGTAGGTGGGTGAGGTGGTAGGTGGGTGAGGAGGCAAGGCGGTGAGGTGGTAGGTGGGTGAGGTTGTAGATGGGTGAGTTGGTAGGTGGGTGGGGTGGTAGGTGGTTGAGGTAGTAGGAGGGCGAGATGGCAGGTGGGTGAGGACACAGGTCGGTGAGGTGGAAGGTGCGTAGGGTGAGTAGGTGGTGAAATGGCAGGTGGGTAAGTTGGTAGGTGGGTGAGGTGGCAGGTGGGTGAGGTGATAGGTGGCTGAGGTGTTAGGCGGATAGGGTGAGTAGGTGGTAAGATGGCAGGTGGGTGAGAAGGTAGGTGGGTGAGGTGGTAGGTGCGTGAGGTGGTAGATGGGTGAAGTGGTAGGTGGGTCAGGAGGCAGGTGGGTGAGGTGTTTGGTGAGTGAGGAGGCAGGTGGGTGAGGTGTTGGGTGGGTGAGCTGGTAGGTGGTTGAGGAGGCAGGTTGGTGAGGTGTTAGGTGGGTGAACTTGTAGGTGGTGAGGTGTTAGGTGGGTGAGGAGGCAGTTGGGTGATGGGGTAGTTGGATGAGGAGGTAGGTGGATGAGTTGGTAGGTGAGTGAGGTGGTAGTTGGGTGAGAAGGCAGTTGGGTGAAGGGTTAGTTGGGTGAGAAGGCAGGTGGGTGAGGTGTCAGGTGGGTGAGGATGTTGGTCGGTGTGGTGGTAGCTGGTTGAGGTTGCAGATGGGCAAGGAGGTATTTGGGTGAGGTGGTAGGTGGGTGAGGAGGCAGGTGGGTGAGGTTGTCGGTGGGTGAGCTGGTAGGTGGTGATGTGTTAGGTGGGTGAGGAGGCAGTTGGGTGAGATGGTAGGTGGGTGAGGTGGTAGGTGGGTGAGGAGGCAGGTGTTTGAAGTGTTAGTTGGGTGAGCTGGTAGGTGGGTGAGGAGTCAGGTGGGTGAGGTGTTAGGTGGGTGAGCTGGTAGTTGGTGAGGTTTTAGGTTGGTGAGGAGGCAGTTGGGTGACGGGGTAGTTGGATGAGGAGGTTGGTGGCTGAGGTGGTAGATGAGTGAGGTGGTAGGTGGGTGAGAAGACGGTTGGGTGACGGGGTAGTTGGGTGAGGTGGCAGGTTGCTGAAGGGGTAGGTGGGTGAGGTGGCAGGTGGGTGAGGAGGCAGGTGGTTGAGGTGGTAGGTGGGTGAGGTGGTAGGTGGGTGAGGAGGCATGTGGATGAGGTGTCAGGTGGGTGAGGTGCTAGGTGGGTGAGGAGGCAGGTCGGTTCGGTGTTAGGTGGGTGAGGTTGCAGATGGGCAAGGAGCTATTTGGTTGAGGTGGTAGGTGGGTGAGTTGGTAGGTGTGTGAAGTGGTAGGTGGGTGAGGAGGCAGGGGTGTGAGGTGGCAGGTGAGTGAGATGGTAGGTGGGTGAGGTGTTAGGTGGGTGAGATGGTAGATGGGTGAGGAGGCAGGTCGGTGAGGTGGTAGGTGGGTGAAGTGTCATGTAGGTGAGGTGGTAGGTGGGTGAGGTTGCAGGTTGGTGAGTATGTAGGTGGGTGAGGAGGTAGGTGGTTGAGATGGCAGGTGGGTGAGGTGGTAGGTCTGTGAGGATTGGTGGGTGAGGTGCTAGTTGGATGAGGTGGTATGTGGGCCAAGTGGCAAGTGGCTGAGGTGGTAGGTGGGTGAGGTGGTAGGTGGGTGAGCTGGTCGGTGGCTGAGGTTGCAGATGGGAGAGGAGGTAGGTGGGTGAGGTGGTAAGAGGGTGAAGTGTTAGGTGGGTGAAGTGATAGGTAGTTGAGGAGGCTGGTGGGTGAGGTGGCAGGTGAGTGAGGTGGTAGGTGGGTGAGGTGGTAGGTGGGTGAGGTTGCAGATGGGTGCGGCGTTAGGTCGGTGAGGTGGTAGGTGGGTGAGGACGCATGTCGGTGATGTGGTAGGTGGGTGAGTTTGCAGATGGGTGAGGAGGTAGCTGGGTGAGGTGGTAGGTGGGTGAGGTGGCAGCTGGGAGAGGAGACAGGTGGGTGAGGTGTTAGGTGGGTGAGGTTGTAGGTGGGTGAGGTGGTAGATGAGTGAGGTGGTAGGTGGGTGAGGATGCAGGTCGGTGAGGTGGTAGGTGGGTGAGTTTGCAGATGGGTGAGGAGGTAGGTGGGTGAGAAGGCAGTTGGGTGACAGGGCAGTTGGGTGAGTTGGCAGGTGGGTGAAGGGGTAGGTGGTGAGGTGGCAGGTGGGTGAGTAGGCAGGTGGTTGAGGTGGTAGGTGGGTGAGGTAGTAGGTGGGGGAGGTGTCAGGTGGGTGAGGTGGTAGGTGGGTGAGGAGGCAGGTCGGTGAGGTTGTAGGTGGGTGTGTTTGCAGATGGGCGAGGAGGTATTTGGGTGTGGTGGTAGGTGGGTGAGGAGGCAGGGGTGTGAGGTGGCAGGTGAGTGAGGTGGTAGGTGGGTGTGGTGGTAGGTGGGTGAGATGGTAATGGGTGAGGAGGCAGGTCGGTGAGGTGGTAGGTGGGTGAAGTGGCAAGTGGGTGAGGAGGTAGGTGGGTGAGGTTGCAGGTTGGTGACGATGTAGGTGGGTGAGGTTGTTGGTGGGTGAGGTGGTAGGTGGCTGAGGTGGTAGGTGAGTGAGGTGGTAGGTGGGTGAGCTGGTAGGTGGGTGTGGTGGTAGGTGGGTGATGTGGGAGGTGGCTGAGGTGGTAGGTGGGTGAGATGTTAGCTGGGTGAGGTGGTAGGTGGGTGAGTAGGCAGGTGGATGATGTGGTAGGTGGGTGAGGTTGCAGATGGGTGAAGAGTTAGGTCGCTGAGGTGGTAGGTGGTTGAGGAGGCAGGGGGGTGAGGTGGCAGGTGAGTGAGGTCGTAGGTGGGTGAGGTGGTCAGTGGGTGAGGTGGTAGGTGGGTGAGGAGGCAGGTCGCTGAAGTGGTAGGTGGCTGAGTTTGCAGATGGGTGACGAGGTAGGTGGGTGAGGTGGTAGGTGGGTGAGGTGGCAGGTGGGTGAGGAGACAGGTGGGTGAGGTGGTAGGTGGATGAGGTTTTAGGTGGGTGCGGTGATAGGTGCGTGAGGTGGTAGGTTGGTGAGGTTTTAGGTGGGTGCGGTGATAGGTGGGTGCGGTGATAGGTGGGTGAGGTGGTAGGTGGGCGAGGTGGCAGGTGGCTGATGTGGTAGGTGGGTGAGGTGGTAGGGTGGTGAAGTGGTAGGTGGCTGAGGTGGTTGGATGGCGAGGTGGCAGGTGGCTGATGTGGTAGGTGGGTGAGGTGGTAGGGTGGTGAGGTGGTAGGTGGCTGAGGTGTTAGGTGGGTGAGGTGGTAGTTGTGTGAGGTGGCAGGTGGCTGAAGTGGTAGGTGGGTGAGGTGGCACGTGGGTGAGGTGGTAGGTGGGTGAGGTGGTAGGTGGGTGACGTAGTAGATGGGTAAAATGGTAGGTGGGTGAGGAGGCAGGTGGGTGAGGTGTTAGGTGGGTGAGATGGTAGTTGGATGAGGTGGTAGGTGGGTGAGGAGGCAGGTGGGTGATGTGGTAGGTGGGTGAGGTTGCAGATGAGTGAAGAGTTAGGTTGCTGAGGTGGTAGGTGGGTGAGGAGGCAGGGGGGTGAGGTGGCAGGTGAGTGAGGTGGTAGGTGGGTGAGGTGGTCGGTGGGTGAGGCGGCAGGTGGGTGAGGAGACAGGTGGGTGAGGTGGTAGGTGGGTGAGGTGGTAGTTGGGTGAGGTGGTAGGTGGGTGTGGAAGCAGGTTTGTGAGGTGGCAGGTGGGTGAGGTGGTAGGTGGGTGAGGTGCTAGGTTGGTGAGGTGGTAGGTGGCTAAGGTGGCAGGTGGGTGAGGTGGTAGGTGGGTGAGGTGGCAGGTGTGTGAGATGGTAGGTGGGTGAGGAGGCAGGTGGGTGAGGTGGTAGGTGGGTGAGGTGGTAGGTGGGTGAGGTGGCAGGTGGGTGAGGTGGTAGGTTGGTGAGTTTGAAGGTGGGTGAGGTGGTAGGTGGGTTTTGAGGCACTTCGGTGTGGTGGTAGGTGGGTGAGGTTGTAGATGGGTGAGTAGGTAGGTGGGTGAGGTGGTAGTGGTTGAGGTAGTAGGTGGGTGAGGTGGCAGGTGGGTTAGGACACAGGTCGGTGAGATGGAAGGTGCGTAGGGTGAGTAGGTGGTGAAATGGCAGGTGGGTAAGTTGGTAGGTGGTTGAGGTGTTAGGTGGGTGAGGAGGCAGGTGGGTGAGGTGGCAGGTGGGTGAGATGGTAGGTGGGTGAGGTGTTAGGTGGGTGAGGAGGCAGGTGGGTGAGGTGGCAGGTGGGTGAGATGGTAGGTGGGTGAGGTGGTAGGTGTGTGAGGTGGTAGATGGGTGAAGTGGTAGGTGGGTGAGGAGGCAGGTGGGTGAGGAGGTAGGTGGTTGAGGTGGTAGGTGGGTGAGGTGTAAGGTGGGTGAGGAGGCAGGTGGGTGAGGTGGCAGGTGGGTGAGATGGTATGTGGGTGAGGTGGTAGGTGGGTGAGGAGGCAGGTGGGTGAGGTTGTAGGTGGGTGAGGTGGTAGGTGGGTGAGGAAGCAGGTGGGTGAGGTCTTAGGTGGGTGAGCTGGTAGGTGGGTGACGAGGCAGGTGGGTGAGGTATTAGGTGGGTGAGCTGGTAGGAGATGAGGTGTTAGGTGGTTGAGGAGGCAGTTGGGTGACAGGTTAGTTGGATGAGGAGGTAGGTGGGTGAGGTGGTAGATGAGTGAGGTGGTAGGTGGGTGAGAAGGCAGTTGGGTGACGGGATGGTTGGGTGAGGTGGCAAGTGGGTGAAGGGGTAGGTGGGTGAGGTGGCAGGTGGGTGAGGAGTCAGGTGGTTGAGGTGGTAGGTGGGTGAGGTGGTAGGTGGGTGAGGAGGCAGGTGGGTGAGGTGGCAGGTGGGTGAGATGGTAGGTGGGTGAGGTGGTAGGTGCGTGAGGTGGTAGATGGGTGAAGTGGTAGGTGGGTGAGGACGCAGGTGGGTGAGGAGATAGGTGGTTGAGGTGGTAGGTGGGTGAGGTGTTAGGTGGGTGAGGAGGCAGGTGGGTGAGGTGGCAGGTGGGTGAGATGGTAGTTGGATGAGGTGGTAGGTGGGTGAGGAGGCAGGTGGGTGAGGTGGTAGGTGGTGAGATGGTAGGTGGGTTAGGTGGTAGGTGGGTGAGGTAACAGGTGGGTGAGGTGGGATGTTGGTGTGGTGGTAGGTATGTGAGGAGGGTAGCGTGATAGAAGGGTGATGTTATAGATGAGTGAGGAGGAAGGTGGGTGAGGAGCCAGGTGGGTGAGTTGGCAGGCTGGTGAGATGGTAGGGGGGTGAGGAGGCAGGTGCGTGAGGTTGAAGGTGGGTTAGGTGTTAGGTGGGTGTGGAGACAGGTGTGTGAGGTGGTAGGTGGGTGAGGTGGCAGGTGGGTGAGGAGACAGGTGGGTGAGGTGGTAGGTGGGTGAGGTGGTAGGTGGGTGAGGTGGTAGGTGGGTGACGAAGCAGGTTTGTGAGGTGGCAGGTGGGTGAGGTGGTAGGTGGGTGAGGTGCTAGGTGGGTGAGGTGGTAGGTGGCTGAGGTGGCAGGTGGGTGAGGTGGTAGGTGGCTGAGGTCATAGGTGGGAGAGGTGGTAGGTGGGGGAGGAGTCAGGGCGGTGAGGTGGTAGGTGGGTGAGGTTGTAGATGGGTGAGTAGGTACGTGGGTGAGGTGGTAGGTGGCTAAGGTGGCAGGTGGGTGAGGTGGTAGGTGGGTGAGGTGGCAGGTGGGTGAGATGGTAGGTGGGTGAGGAGGCAGGTGGGTGAGGTGGTAGGTGGGTGAGGTGGTAGGTGGGTGAGGTGGCAGGTGGGTGAGGTGGTGGGTTGGTGAGTTTGAAGGTGGGTGAGGTAGTAGGTGGGTTTTGAGGCACTACGGTGAGGTAGTAGGTGGGTGAGGTTGTAGATGGGTGAGTAGGTACGTGGGTGAGGTGGTAGGTGGTTGAGGTAGTAGGTGGGTGAGATGGCAGGTGGGTGAGGTGGTAGGTGGGTGAGGTGGTAGGTGGGTGAGGAAGCAGGTTTGTGAGGTGGCAGGTGGGTGAAGTGGTAGGTGGGTGAGGTGCTAGGTTGGTGAGGTGGTAGGTGGGTGAGGAGGCAGGTTGGTGAGGTGGTAGGTGTGTGAGGTGGTAAATGGGTGAGGTGGCAGGTGGGTGAGGTGGTAGGTTGGTGAGTTTGAAGGTGGGTGAGGTGGTAGGTGGGTTTTGAGGCACTTCGGTGAGGTGGTAGGTGGGTGAGGTTGCAGATGGGTCAGTAGGTAGGTGGGTGAGGTGGTAGGTGGTTGAGGTAGTAGGTGGGTGAGATGGCAGGTGGGTTAGGACACAGGTCGGTGAGGTGGAAGGTGCGTAGGGTGAGTAGGTGGTGAAATGGCAGGTGGGTAAGTTGGTAGGTGTTTGAGGTGGCAGGTGGGTGAGGTGGTAGGTGGGTGAGGTGTTAGGTGAGTGAGGATGCAGGTGGGTGAGGTGGCAGATGGGTGAGATGGTAGGTGGGTGAGGTGGTAGGTGCGTGAGGTGGTAGATGGGTGAAGTGGTAGGTGGGTGAGGAGGCAGGTGGGTGAGGAGGTAGGTGGTTGAGGTGTTAGGTGGGTGAGGTGTTAGGTGGGTGAGCAGGCAGGTGGGTGAGGTGGCAGGTGGGTGAGATGGTAGGTGGGTGAGTTGGTAGGTGGGTGAGGAGGCAGGTGGGTGAGGTTTTATGTGGGTGAGCTGGTAGGTGGGTGACGAGGCAGGTGGGTGAGGTATTAGGTGGGTGAGCTGGTAGGAGATGAGGTTTTAGGTGGTTAAGGAGGCAGTTGGGTGACCGGGTAGTTGGATGAGGAGGAAGGTGGGTGAGGTGGTAGGTGAGTGAGGTGGTAGGTGGGTGAGAAGGCAGTTGGGTGACGGGCTGGTTGGGTGAGGAGGCAGGTCAGTGCATTGGTAGGTGGGTGAGGTTGCAGATGGGCAAGGAGGTATTTGGGTGAGGTGGTAGGTGGGTGAGGTGGTAGGTGTGTGAAATGGTAGGTGGGTGAGGAAGCAGTGGTGTGAGGTGGCAGGTGAGTGAGGTGGTAGGTGGGTGAGGTGGTAGGGGAGTGAGATGGTAGATGGGTGAGGAGGCAGGTCAGTGATGTGGTAGGTGGGTGAAGTGGCAAGTGGGTGAGGTGGTAGGTGGGTGAGGTTGCAGGTTGGTGAGGATGTAGTTGGGTGAGGTGGTAGGTGGGTGAGATGGCAGGTGGGTGAGGTGGTAGGTGGGTGAGGTTGTTGGTGGGTAAGGTGGTAGTTGGGTGAGGTGGTAGGTGGGTGAGGTGGCAAGTGGCTGAGGTGGTAGGTGGGTGAGGTGGTAGGTGGGTGAGCTGGTAGGTGGCTGAGGTGGTAGGTGCGTGATGTGGTAGGTGGCTGAGGTGGTAGGTGGGTGAGGTGGTAGGTGGGTGAGGTGGTAGCTGGTTGAGGAGGCAGGTGGGTGATATGGTATTTGGGTGAGGGTGCAGATGGGTGAGGAGGTAGGTGGGTGAGTTGATAAGAGGGTGAATTGTTAGGTGGGTGAAGTGATAGGTGGGTGAGGAGGCAGGAGGGTGAGGTGGCAGGTGAGTGAGGTGGTAGGTGGGTGAGGTGGTGGGTGGGTGAGGTTGCAGAATGGTGCGGAGTTAGGTCGGTGAGGTGGTAGGTGTGTGAGGACGCAGGTCGGTGAGGTGGTAGGTGGGTGAGTTTGCAGATGGGTGAGGATGTAGGTGGGTGAGGTGGTAGGTGGGTGAGGTGGCAACTGGGAGAGGAGACAGGTGGGTGAGGTGGTAGGTGGGTGAGGTTGTAGATGGGTGAGTAGGTAGGTGGGTGAGGTAGGTGGGTGAGGTGGTAGGTGGATGAGGAAGCAGGTTTGTGAGGTGGCAGGTGGATGAGGTGGTAGGTGGGTGAGGTGCTAGGTGGGTGAGGTGGTAGGTGCGTGATGTGGTAGGTGGCTGAGGTGGTAGGTGGGTGAGGTGGTAGGTGGGTGAGGTGGTAGCTGGTTGAGGAGGCAGGTGGGTGATATGGTATTTGGGTGAGGGTGCCGATGGGTGAGGAGGTAGGTGGGTGAGTTGATAAGAGGGTGAATTGTTAGGTGGGTGAATTGATAGGTGGGTGAGGAGGCAGGAGGGTGAGGTGGCAGGTGAGTGAGGTGGCAGGTGGGTGAGGTGGTGGGTGGGTGAGGTTGCAGAATGGTGCGGAGTTAGGTCGGTGAGGTGGTAGGTGGGTGAGTTTGCAGATGGGTGAGCATGTAGGTGGGTGAGGTGGTAGGTGGGTGAGGTGGCAACTGGGAGAGGAGACAGGTGGGTGAGGTGGTAGGTGGGTGAGGTTGTAGGTGGGTGAGCTGGTAGATGGGTGAGGTGGTAGGTGGGTGAGGTGGTAGATGGGTGAGGTTGTAGGTGGGTGAGGACGCAGGTCGGTGAGGTGGTAGGTGGGTGAGTTTGCAGATGGGTGAGGTGGTAGGTGGGTGAGGTGGTAGGTGCGTGATGTGGTAGGTGGCTGAGGTGGTAGGTGGGTGAGGTGGTAGGTGGGTGAGGTGGTAGCTGGTTGAGGAGGCAGGTGGGTGATATGGTATTTGGGTGAGGGTGCAGATGGGTGAGGAGGTAGGTGGGTGAGTTGATAAGAGGGTGAATTGTTAGGTGGGTGAATTGATAGGTGGGTGAGGAGGCAGGAGGGTGAGGTGGCAGGTGAGTGAGGTGGCAGGTGGGTGAGGTGGTGGGTGGGTGAGGTTGCAGAATGGTGCGGAGTTAGGTCGGTGAGGTGGTAGGTGGGTGAGTTTGCAGATGGGTGAGCATGTAGGTGGGTGAGGTGGTAGGTGGGTGAGGTGGCAACTGGGAGAGGAGACAGGTGGGTGAGGTGGTAGGTGGGTGAGGTTGTAGGTGGGTGAGCTGGTAGATGGGTGAGGTGGTAGGTGGGTGAGGTGGTAGATGGGTGAGGTTGTAGGTGGGTGAGGATGCAGGTCGGTGAGGTGGTAGGTGGGTGAGTTTGCAGATGGGTGAGGTGGTAGGTGGGTGAGGTGGTAGGTGAGTGAGGTGGTAGGTGGGTGAGAAGGCAGTTGGGTGACGGGATGTTTGGGTGAGGTGGCAAGTGGGTGAAGGGGTAGGTGGGTGAGGTGTCAGGTGGGTGAGGAGTCAGGTGGTTGAGGTGGTAGGTGGGTGAGGTGGTAGGTGGGTGAGGAGGCAGGTGGGTGAGGTGTCAGATGGGTGAGGTGGTAGGTTGGTGAGGAGGCAGGTCGGTGCATTGGTAGGTGGGTGAGGTTGCAGATGGGCAAGGAGGTATTTGGGTGAGGTGGTAGGTGGGTGAGGTGGTAGGTGTGTGAAGTGGTAGGTGGGTGAGGAAGCAGTGGTGTGAGGTGGCAGGTGAGTGAGGTGGTAGGTGGGTGAGGTGGTAGGGGGGTGGGATGGTAGATGGGTGAGGAGGCAGGTCAGTGCTGTGGTAGGTGGGTGAAGTGGCAAGTGGGTGAGGTGGTAGGTGGGTGAAGTTGCAAGTTGGTGAGGATGTAGTTGGGTGAGGTGGTAGGTGGGTGAGATGGCAGGTGGGTGAGGTGGTAGGTGGGTGAGGTTGTTGGTGGGTGAGGTGGTAGTTGGGTGAGGTGGTAGGTGGGCGAGGTGGCAAGTGGCTGAGGTGGTAGGTGGGTGAGGTGGTGGGTGGGTGAGCTGGTAGGTGGCTGAGGTGGTAGGTGCGTGATGTGGGAGTTGGCTGAGGTGGTAGGTGGGTGAGGTGGTAGGTGGGTGAGGTGGTAGCTGGTTGAGGAGGCAGGTGGGTGATATGTTATTTGGGTGAGGGTGCAGATGGGTGAGGAGGTAGGTGGGTGAGGTGACAAGAGGGTGAATTGTTAGGTGGGTGAAGTGATAGGTGGGTGAGGAGGCAGGAGGGTGAGGTGGCAGGTGAGTGAGGTGGTAGGTGGGTGAGGTGGTGGGTGGGTGAGGTTGCAGAATGCTGCGGAGTTAGGTCGGTGAGGTGGTAGGTGTGTGAGTACGCAGGTCGGCGAGGTAGTAGGTGGGTGAGTTTGCAGATGGGTGAGGATGTAGGTGGGTGAGGTGGTAGGTGGGTGAGGTGGCAACTGGGAGAGGAGACAGGTGGGTGAGGTGGTAGGTGGGTGAGGTTGTAGGTGGGTGTGCTTTTAGATGGGTGAGGTGGTAGGTGGGTGAGGTGGTTGATGGGTGAGGTTGTAGGTGGGTGAGGACGCAGGTCGGTGAGGTGGTAGGTGGGTGAGTTTGCAGATGGGTGAGGAGGTAGGTGGGTGAGGTGGTAGGTGGGTGAGAAGGCAGTTGGGTGACGGGGTAGTTGGGTGAGTTGGCAGGTGGGTGAAGGGGTAGGTGGGTGAGGTGTCAGGTGGGTGAGGTTGTAGGTGGGTGAGGAGGCAGGTGGTTGAGGTGGTAGGTGGGTGATGTAGTAGGTGGGTGAGGTGTCAGGTGGGTGAGGTCGTAGGTGGGTGAGGAGGCAGGTCGGTGAGGTGGTAGGTGGGTGTGGTTGCAGATGGGCGAGGATGTATTTGGTTGTGGTGGTAGGTGGGTGAGGAGGCAGGGGTCTGAGTTGGCAGGTGAGTGAGGTGGTAGGTGGGTGAGGTGGTAGGTGGGTGAGATGGTAGATGGGTGAGGAGGCAGGTCAGTGAGGTGGTAGGTGGGTGAAGTGGCAAGTGGGTGATGTGGTAGGTGGGTGAGGTTGCAGGTTGGTGAGGATGTAGGTGGGTGAGGTGGTAGGTGTGTGAGGTGGTAGGTGGGTGAGGTTGTTGGTGGGTGAGGAGGTAGGTGGGTGAGGTGGTAGGTGGGCAAGGTGGCAAGTGGCTGAGGTGGTAGGTGGGTGAGGTGGTAGGTGGGTGAGGTGGTAGGTGGGTGAGGTGGCAGGTGGTTGAGATGGTAGGTGGGTGAGGAGGCAGGTGGGTGAGGTGGTAGGTGGGTGAGGTGGTAGGTGGGTGAGGTGGCAGGTGGGTGAGGTGGTAGATTGTTGAGTTTGAAGGTGGGTGATGTGGTAGGTGGATGAGGAGGCATGTGGGTGAGATGGTAGTTGGGTGAGTTTGAAGGTGGGTGAGGTGGTAGGTGGGTGTTGAGGCAGTTCGGTGAGGTGGTAGGTGGGTGAGGTTGCCGATGGTGAGGAGGTAGGTGGGTGAGGTGGTAGGTGGGTGAGGTGGCACGTGGTTGAGGAGGCAGGTGGGTGAGGTGGCAGTTGAGTTAGGTTGTAGGTGGGTGATGTGTTAGGTGGGTGAGGTGGTAGGTGGTTGAGGAGGCAGGTGTGTGAGGTGGTATTTGGGTGAGGTGGTAGGTGGGTGCGGTGGTAGGTGGGTGAGGAGGCAGGGCGATGAGGTGGTAGGTGGGTGAGGTGGTAGGTGGGTGATGTGGTAGGTGGTTGAGAAGGCAGGAGGGTCGGGTGGTAGATGGCTGATGTGATAGGTGAGTGAGGAGGCAGGTGGGTGAGGAGCCAGGTGGGTGAGGTGGTAGGTAGGTGAGATGGTAGGTGGGTGAGGTGGTAGGTGGGTGAGGTGGTAGGTGGGTGATGTAGTAGGTGGGTGAGGTGTCAGGTGGGTGAGGTCGTAGGTGGGTGAGGAGGCAGGTCGGTGAGGTGGTAGGTGGGTGTGGTTGCAGATGGGCGAGGAGGTATTTGGGTGTGGTGGTAGGTGGGTGAGGAGGCAGGGGTCTGAGTTGGCAGGTGAGTGAGGTGGTAGGTGGATGAGGTGTTAGGTGGGTGAGATGGTAGATGGGTGAGGAGGCAGGTCAGTGAGGTGGTAGGTGGGTGAAGTGGCAAGTGGGTGATGTGGTAGGTGGGTGAGGTTGCAGGTTGGTGAGGATGTAGGTGGGTGAGGTGGTAGGTGGGTGAGGTGGTAGGTGGGTGAGGTTGTTGGTGGGTGAGGTGGTAGGTGGGTGAGGTGGTAGGTGGGCAAGGTGGCAAGTGGCTGAGGTGGTAGGTGGGTGAGGTGGTAGGTGGGTGAGCTGGTAGGTGGCTGAGGTGGTAGGTGGGTGATGTGGGAGTTGGCTGAGGTGGCAGGTGGGTGGATGTTAGCTGGGTGAGGTGGTAGGTGGGTGAGGAGGCAGGTGGGTGAGGTGGTAGGTGGGTGAGGAGGCAGGTGGTTGATGTGGTAGGTGGGTGAGGTTGCAGATGGGTGAAGAGTTAGGTCGCTGAGGTGGTATGTGATTGAGGAGTCAGTGGGTGAGGTGGTAGGTGAGTGAGGTGGTAGGTGGGTGAGGTTGTCGGTGGGTGAGGTGGTAGGTGGGTGAGGAGGCAGGTTGGTGAGGTGGTAGGTGGGTGAGTTTGCAGGTGGGTGAAGAAGTAGGTGGGTGAGGTGGTAGGTGGGTGACGTTTAAGGTGGGTTCGGTGATAGGTGGGTGAGGTGGTAGGTGGGTGAGTTTTTAGGTGGGTGAGGTGATAGGTGGGTGCGGTGATAGGTGGGTGAGGTGGTAGGTGGGCGAGGTGGCAGGTGGCTGATGTGGTAGGTGGCTGATGTGGTAGGTGGGTGAAGTGGTAGGTCGGTGAGGTGGTAGTTGGGTGAGATGGCAGGTGGCTGATGTGGTAGGTGGGTGAGGTGGCAGTTGGGTGAGGTGGTAGGTGGGTGAGGTGGTAGGTGGGTGAGGTAGTAGATGGGTAAAATGGTAGGTGGGTGAGGAGGCATGTAGGTGAGGTGTTAGGAGGGTGAGATGGTAGTTGGATGAGGTGGTAGGTGGGTGAGAAGGCAGGTGGGTGAGGTGGTAGGTGGTGAGATGGTAGGTGGGTGAGGTGGTATGTTGGTGAGGTAACAGTTGGGTGAGGTGGGAGGTGGGTGAGGTGGTAGGTGGGTAAGGAGGAAGGAGGGTAGCGTGGTAGATGGGTGATGTGATAGATGAGTGAGGAGACAGGTGGGTGAGTTGGCAGGTTGGTGAGATGGTAGGGGGGTGAGGAGGCAGGTGCGTGAGGTTGAAGGTGGGTGAGGTGTTAGGGGGGTGTGGAGACAGGTTGGTGAGGTGGTAGGTGGGTGAGGTGGCAGGTGGGTGAGGTGGTAGGTGGGTGAGGATGTAGGTGGGTGAGGTGTTAGGTGTGTGAGGTGGTAGGTGGGGGAGGAGGCAGGGCGGTGAGGTGGTAGGTGGGTGAGGTTGTAGATGGGTGAGTAGGTAGGTGGGTGAGTAAGGTGGGTGAGGTGGTAGGTGGGTGAGGAAGCAGGTTTGTGAGGTGGCAGGTGGATGAGGTGGCAGGTGGGTGAGGTGGTAGGTGGGTGAGATGGCAGATGGTTGAGATGGTAGGTGGGTGAGGAGGCAGGTGAGTGAGGTAATAGGTGGGTGAGGTGGTAGGTGGGTGAGGTGGCAGGTGGGTGAGGTGGTAGGTTGTTGAGTTTGAAGGTGGGTGATGTGGTAGGTGGATGAGGAGGCATGTGGGTGAGATGGTAGTTGGATGAGTTTGAAGGTGGGTGAGGTGGTAGGTGGGTGTTGAGGCACCGGTGAGGTGGTAGGTGGGTGAGGTTGCCGATGGTGAGGAGGTAGGTGGTTGAGGTGGTAGGTGGGTGAGGTGGCACGTGGTTGAGGAGGCAGGTGGGTGAGGTGGCAGTTGAGTTAGGTTGTAGGTGGGTGATGTGTTAGGTGGGTGAGGTGGTAGGTGGTTGAGGAGGCAGGTGTGTGAGGTGGTAGTTGGGTGAGGTGGTAGGTGGTTGCGATGGTAGGTGGGCGAGGAGGCAGGGCGGTGAGGTGGTAGGTGGGTGAGGTTGTAGTTGGGTGAGGTGGTAGGTGGGTGAGGTGGTAGTTAGGTGAGTTAGTGGGTGGGTGAGGTGGTAGGTGGGTGAGGTAGTAGATGGGTGAGGTTGTAGGTGGTGAGATGGTAGGTGGGTGAGGTGGTATGTTGGTGAGGTAACAGTTGGGTGAGGTGGGAGGTGGGTGAGGTGGAAGGTGGGTAAGGAGGAAGGAGGGTAGCGTGGTAGATGGGTGATGTGATAGATGAGTGAGGAGACAGGTGGGCGAGTTGGCAGGTTGGTGATATGGTAGGGGGGTGAGGAGGCAGGTGCGTGAGGTTGAAGGTGGGTGAGGTGTTAGGTGGGTGTGGAGACAGGTTGGAGAGGTGGTAGGTGGGTGAGGTGGCAGGTGGGTGATAAGACAGGTGGGTGAGGTGGTAGGTGGGTGAGGTGGTAGGTGGGTGAGGTTGTAGGTGGGTGAGGTGTTAGGTGTGTGAGGTGGTAGGTGGGGGAGGAAGCAGGGCGGTGAGGTGGTAGGTGGGTGAGGTTGTAGATTGGTGAGTAGGTAGGTGGATGAGGTAGGTGGGTGAGGTGGTAGGTGGGTGAGGAAGCAGGTTTGTGAGGTGGCAGGTGGATGAGGTGGTAGGTGGGTGAGGTGCTAGGTGGGTGAGGTGGTAGGTGGCTGAGATGGCAGGTGGGTGAGGTGGTAGGTGGGTGAGATGGCAGGTGGTTGAGATGGTAGGTGGGTGAGGAGGCAGGTGGGTGAGGTGGTAGGTGGGTGAGGTGTTAGGTGGGTGAGGTGGCAGTGGGTGAGGTGGTAGGTTGTTGAGTTTGAAGGTGGGTGAGGTGGTAGGTGGATGAGGTGGCATGTGGGTGAGATGATAGTTGGGTGAGTTTGAAGGTGGGTGAGGTGGTAGGTGGGTGTTGAGGCAGTTCGGTGAGGTGGTAGGTGGGTGAGGTTGCCGATGGTGAGGAGGTAGGTGGGTGAGGTGGTAGGTGGGTGAGGTGGCACGTGGTTGAGGAGGCAGGTGGGTGAGGTGGCAGTTGAGTTAGGTTGTAGGTGGGTGATGTGTTAGGTGGGTGAGGTGGTAGGTGGTTGAGGAGGCAGGTGTGTGAGGTGGTAGTTGGGTGAGGTGGTAGGTGGGTGCGGTGGTAGGTGGGTGAGGCGGCAGGGCGGTGAGGTGGTAGGTGGATGAGGTTGTAGTTGGGTGAGGTGGTAGGTGGGTGAGGTGGTAGTTAGGTGAGTTAGTGGGTGGGTGAGGTGGTAGGTGGGTGAGGTAGTAGATGGGTGAGGTCGTAGGTGGGTGAGGAGGCAGGTTGGTGAGGTGGTAGGTGGGTGAGGAGGCAGGTTGGTGAGGTGTTAGGTGGGTGAGATGGTAGGTGGATGAGGTGGTAGGTCGGTGAGGAGGCAGGTGGGTGAGGTGGCAGGTGGGTGAGATGGTAGGTTGGTGAGATGGTAAGTGGGTTAGATGGTAGGTGGTGAGATGGCAGGTGGGTGAGGTGGTAGGTGGGTGATGTGGTAGGTGGTTGAGAAGGCAGCAGGTCGGGTGGTAGATGGCTGATATGATGGGTGAGTGAGGAGGCAGGTGGGTGAGGAGCCAGGTGGGTGAGGTGGTAGGTGGGTGAGATGGTAGGTGGGTGAGGTGGTAGGTGGGTGAGTTGGTAGGTGGGAGAGGTGGCAGGTGGTTGAGGTGGTAGGTTGGTGAGTTTGAAGGTGGGTGAGGTGGTAGGTGGATGAGGAGGCATGTGGGTGAGATGGTAGGTGGGTGAGGTTGCAGATGGGTGAGGAGGTAGGTGGGTGAGGTGGTAGGTGGGTGAGGTGGCAGCTGGTTGAGGAGGCAGGTGGGTGTGGTGGCAGTTGATTTAGTTTGTAGGTGGGTTAGGTGGTAGGTGGGTGAGGTATTAGGTGGGTGAGGAGGCAGTTTGGTGACGGGGTACTTGGATGAGGAGGTAGGTGGCTGAGGTGGTAGGTGAGTGAGAAGGCAGTTGGGAGACGGGGTAGTTGGGTGAGGTGGCAGGTGGGTGAGGAGGCAGGTGGTTGAGGTGGTAGGTGGGTGAGGTGGCAGGTGGGTGAGGAGGCAGGTTTGTGAGGTGGCAGGTGCGTGCGGTGGTAGGTGGGTGAGGAGGCAGGTCGGTGCGGTGGAAGCTGGGTGTGGTTGAAGATGGGCAAGGAGGTATTTGGGTGAGGTGGTAGGTGGGTGAGGTGGTAGGTGGGTGAGGTGGTAGGTGGGTGAGATGGTAGATGGGTGAGAAGGCAGGTCGCTGAGGTGGTAGGTGGGTGAAGTGGCAGATTGGTGAGGATGTAGGTGGGTGAGGTTGTAGGTGGTTGAGATGGCAGGTGGGTGAGGTGGTAGGTGGGTGAGGTTGTTGGTGGGTGAGCTGGTAGGTGGGTGAGGTGGTAGGTGGGTGAGGAGGCAGGTGGGTGAGGTGTCAGGTGGGTGAGGTGGTAGGTGGGTGATGAGGCAGGTCGGTGCGCTCGTAGCTGGGTGAGGTTGCAGATGGACAAGGAGGTATTTGGGTGAGGTGGCAGGTGGGTGAAGTGGTAGGTGAGTGAAGTGGTAGGTGTGTGAAGTGGTAGGTGGGTGAGGAGGCAGGGGAGTGAGGTGGTAGGTGGGTGAGGTGATAGGTGGGTGAGATGGTAGATGGGTGAGGAGGCAGGTCGGTGAGGTGGAAGGTGGGTGAAGTATCTGGTTAGTGAGGATGTAGGTGGGTGAGGTGGTAAGTGGCTGAGATGGCAGTTGGGTGAGGTGGTAGGTGGGTGAGGTTGTTGGTGGGTGAGATGGTAGTAGGGTGAGGTGGTAGGTGGGTGAGGTGGCAAGTGGCTGAGGTGGTAGGTGGGTGCGGTGGTAGGTGGGTGAGCTGGTAGGTGGCTGAGGTGGTAGGTGGGTGATGTGGGAGGTGGGTGAGGTGGTAGGTGGGTGAGGAGGCATGTGGGTGAGATGGTAGTTGGGTTAGATTGAAGGTGGGTGAGGTGGTAGGTGGGTGTTGAGGCACTTCGATGAGGTGGTAGGTGGGGGAGGTTGCAGATGGTTGAGGATGTAGGTGGGTGAGGTGGTAGGTGGGTGAGGTGGCAGGTGGTTGATGAGGCAGATGGGTGAGGTGGCAGTTGAGTTAGGTCGTAGGTGGGTGAGGTGGTAGGTGATTGAGGAGGCAGGTGGGTGAGGTGGTAGGTGGGTGAGGTCGTTGGTGGGTGAGATGGTAGTTGGGTGAGGTGGTTTTTGGGTGAGGTGTTAGGTGGTTGAGATGGTAGGTGGATGAGGTGTTAGGTGTGTGAGGAGGCAGGTGGGTGAGGTGGCAGGTGGGTGAGTTGGTAGGTGGGTGTGGTGGTAGGTGGGTGAGGCTGTAGATGGGTGAGTAGGTTGGTGGGTGAGGTGGTAGGTGGGTGAGGTTGTAGATGGGTGAGTAGGTAGGTGGGTGAGGTGGTAGGTGGTTGAGGTAGTAGGTGGGCGAGATGACAGATGGGTTAGGACACAGGTCGGTGAGGTGGAAGGTGCGTAGGGTGAGTAGGTGGTGAAATGGCAGGTGGGTAAGTTGGTAGGTGGGTGAGGTGGCAGGTGGGTGAGGTGGTAGGTGGCTGAGGTGTTAGGCGGATAGGGTGAGTAGGTGGTGAGATGGCAGGTGGGTGAGGAGGTAGATGGGTGAAGTGGAAGGTGGGTGAGGAGGCAGGTGGGTGAGGAGGTATGTGGTTGAGGTGGTAGGTGGGTGAAGTGGTAGGTGGGTGAGGAGGCAGGTGGGTGAGGTGGCAGGTGGGTGAGATGGTAGGTGGGTGAGGTTTTAGGTGGGTGAGGAGGCAGGTGGATGAGGTTGTAGGTGGGTGAGCAGGTGGTGGTGAGGTTTTAGGTGGGTGAGGAGGCAGTTGGTTGAGATGGTAGGTGGGTGAGGTGGTACGTGGGTGAGGAGGCAGGTCGGTGCGGTCGTAGCTGGGTGAGGTTGCAGATGGGCAAGGAGGTATTTGGGTGAGGTGGTAGGTGGTTGAGGTGGTACTTGTGTGAAGTGGTAGGTGGGTGAGGAGGCAGGGGTATGAGGTGGCAAGGGAGTGAGATGGTAGGTGGGTGAGGTGTTAGGTGGGTGAGATGGTAGATGGGTGAGGAGGCAGGTCGGTGAGGTGGTAGGTGGGTGAAGTATCAGGTTAGTGAGGATGTAGGTGGGTGAGGTGGTAGGTGGGTGAGATGGCAGGTGGGTGAGGTGGTAGGTGGGTGAGGATGTTGGTGGGTGAGATGGTATTTGGGTGAGGTGGTAGGTGGGCGATCTGGCAATTGGCTGAGGTGGTAGGTTGGTGCGTTGGTAGGTGGGTGAGTTGTTAGGTGGCTGAGGTGGTAGGTGGGTAATGTGGGAGGTGGCTGAGGTGGTAGGTGGGTGAGTTTGAAGGTGGGTGAGGTGGTAGGTGGGTGTTGAGGCACTTCGGTGAGGTGGTAGGTGGGTGAGGTTGCAGATGGATGAGGAGGTAGGTGGGTGAGGTGGTAGGTGGGTGAGGTGGCAGGTGGTTGATGAGGCAGGTGGGTGAGGTGGCAGTTGAGTAAGGTCGTATCTGGGTGAGGTGGTAGGTGATTGAGGAGGCAGGTGGGTGAGGTGGCAGGTGGGTGAGGTGGTAGGTGGGTGAGATGGTAGTTGGGTGAGGTTGTATTTGGGTGAGGTGTTAGGTGGGTGAGATGTTAGGTGGATGAGGTGGTAGGTGTGTGAGGAGGCAGGTGGGTGGGGTGGCAGGTGGGTGAGGTGGTAGGTGGGTGAGATGGTAGGTGGGTGAGGTTGTAGGTGGGTGAGGAGGCAGGTGGGTGAGGTGTCAGGTGGGTGAGGTGGTAGGTGGGTGAGATGGTAGGTGGGTGAGGTGGTAGGTGGGTGATCTGCCAGGTGGGTGAGGTGGTAGGTGGGTGAGCTGGTAGGTGGGTGAGGAGGCAGGAGGGTCGGGTGGTTGACGGCTGATGTGATAGGTAAGTGAGGAAGCAAGTGGGTGAGGAGCCAGGTTGGTGAGTTGGTAGGTGGGTGAGGTGGTAGGTGGGTGAGGTGGTAGGTGGGTGAGGTGGTAGATGGGTGTGGTGGTAGGTGGGTGAGGAGGCAGGTGGGTGAGGTGGCAGGTGCGTGAGGTGGTAGGTGGGTGAGGTGGCAGGTGGGTGAGTTGGTAGGTGGGTGAGGTGGTAGGTGGGTGAGGGGGTAGGTGGGTGAGGAGGCAAGGCGGTGAGGTGGTAGTTGGGTGAGGTTGTAGATGGGTGAGGAGGCAGGTGGGTGAGGTGTTAGGTGCGTGAGGTGGTAGGTGGGTGAGGTGGCAGGTGGGTGAGTTGGTAGGTGGGTGAGGTGATAGGTGGGTGAGGGGGTAGGTGGGTGAGGAGGCAAGGCGGTGAGGTGGTTGTTGGGTGAGGTTGTAGATGGGTGAGGAGGCAGGTGGGTGAGGTGTTGGGTGGGTGAGCTGGTAGGTGGGTGAGGAGGCAGGTGGGTGAGGTGTTAGGTCAGTGAGGAGGCAGGTGGGTGAGGTGTTGGGTGGGTGAGCTGGTAGGTGGGTGAGGAGGCAGGTGGGTGAGGTGTTAGGTGAGTGAGGAGGCAGGTGGGTGAGGTGTTGGGTGGGTGAGCTGGTAGGTGGGTGAGGAGGCAGGTGGGTGAGGTGTTAGGTGGGTGAACTTGTAGGTGGTGAGGTGTTAGGTGGGTGAGGAGGCAGTTGGGTGAAGGGTTTGTTGGGTGAGGAGGCAGGTGGGTGAGGTGTCAGGTGGGTGAGGATGCAGGTCGGTGCGGTGGTAGCTGGTTGAGGTTGCAGATGGGCAAGGAGGTATTTGGCTGAGGTGGTAGGTGGGTGAGTTTGAAGGTGGGTGAGGTGGTGGGTAGATGAGGAGGCATGTGCGTGAGATGGTAGTTGGGTGAGTTTGAAGGTGGGTGAGGTGGTAGGTGGGTGTTGAGGCACTTCGGTGAGGTGGTAGGTGGGTGAGGTTGCAGATGGTTGAGGAGGTAGGTTGGTGAGGTGGTAGGTGGGTGAGGTGGCAGGTGGTTGATGAGGCAGGTGGGTGAGGTGGCAGTTGAGTTAGATCGTAGGTGGGTGAGGTGGTAGGTGATTGAGGAGGCAGGTGGGTGAGGTGGCAGGTGGGTGAGATGGTAGTTGGGTGAGGTGGTATTTGGGTGAGGTGTTAGGTGGGTGAGATGTTAGGTGGATGATGTGGTAGGTGTGTGAGGAGGCAGGTGGATGAGGTGGTAGGTGGGTGAGATGGTAGCTGGGTGAGGTGGAAGGTGGGTGAGCTGGCAGGTGGATGAAGTGGTAGGTGGGTGAGGTGGTAGGTGGGTGAGGAGGCAGGATTGTCGGATGGTTGATGGCTGATGTGATAGGTGAGTGAGGAGGCAGGTGGGTGAGGAGCCAGGTGGGTGAGTTGGTATGTGGGTGAGGTGGTAGGTGGGTGAGGTGGTAGGTGGGTAAGGTGGTGAATGGGTGTGGTGTTAGGAGGGTGAGGAGGCAGGTGGGTGAGGTGGCAGGTGGGTGAGGTGGTAGGTGGGTGAGGTGGCAGGTGGGTGAGTTGGTAGGTGGGTGAGGTGGTAGGTGGGTGAGGTGGTAGGTGGGTGAGGAGGCAAGGCGGTGAGGTGGTAGGTGGGTGAGGTTGTAGATGGGTGAGTTGGTAGGTGGGTGGGGTGGTAGGTGGTTGAGGTAGTAGGAGGGCGAGATGGCAGGTGGGTGAGGACACAGGTCGGTGAGGTGGAAGGTGCGTAGGGTGAGTAGGTGGTGAAATGGCAGGTGGGTAAGTTGGTAGGTGGGTGAGGTGGCAGGTGGGTGAGGTGATAGGTGGCTGAGGTGTTAGGCGGATAGGGTGAGTAGGTGGTAAGATGGCAGGTGGGTGAGAAGGTAGGTGGGTGAGGTGGTAGGTGCGTGAGGTGGTAGATGGGTGAAGTGGTAGGTGGGTCAGGAGGCAGGTGGGTGAGGTGTTTGGTGAGTGAGGAGGCAGGTGGGTGAGGTGTTGGGTGGGTGAGCTGGTAGGTGGTTGAGGAGGCAGGTTGGTGAGGTGTTAGGTGGGTGAACTTGTAGGTGGTGAGGTGTTAGGTGGGTGAGGAGGCAGTTGGGTGATGGGGTAGTTGGATGAGGAGGTAGGTGGATGAGTTGGTAGGTGAGTGAGGTGGTAGTTGGGTGAGAAGGCAGTTGGGTGAAGGGTTAGTTGGGTGAGAAGGCAGGTGGGTGAGGTGTCAGGTGGGTGAGGATGTTGGTCGGTGCGGTGGTAGCTGGTTGAGGTTGCAGATGGGCAAGGAGGTATTTGGGTGAGGTGGTAGGTGGGTGAGGTGGTAGGTGTGTGAAGTTGTAGGTTGGTGAGGAGGCAGGGGTGTGAGGTAGCAGGTGAGTGAGGTGGTAGGTGGGTGAGGTGGTAGGTGGGTGAGATGGTAGATGGGTGAGGAGTCAGGTCGGTGAGGTGGTATGTGGGTGAGGTTGTAGTTGGGTGAGGTGGTAGGTGGGTGAGGTGGTTTTTAGGTGGCTTAGTGGGTGGGTGAGGTGGTAGGTGGGTGAGGTAGTGGATGGGTGAGGTGTTAGGTGGGTGAGGAGGCAGGTGGGTGAGGTGTTAGGTGGGTGAGATTTTAGGTGGATGAGGTGGTAGGTGGGTGAGGAGGCAGGTAGGTGAGGTGGCAGGTGGGTGAGATGGTAGGTTGTTGAATTGGTAGGTGGGTTCGGTGGTAGGTCGTTGAGCTGGAAGTTGGGTGTGTTAGGTGAGTGAGGAGGCAGGTCGGTGAGGTGTTGGTTGGGTGAGCTGGTAGGTGGGTGAGGAGGCAGGTGGGTGAGGAGGTAGGTGGGTGAACTTGTAGGTGGTGAGGTGGTAGGTGGGTGAGAAGGCAGTTGGGTGAAGGGTTAGTTGGGTGAGGTGTCAGGTGGGTGAGGTGTCAGGTGGGTGAGGTTGTTGGTCGGTGCGGTGGTAGCTGGTTGAGGTTGCAGTTGGCAAGGAGGTATTTGGGTGAGGTGGTAGGTGGGTGAGGTGGTAGGTGGGTGAGATGGTAGATGGGTGAGGAGGCAGGTCGGTGAGGTGGTAGTTGGGTGAGGTTGTAGTTGGGTGAGGTGGTAGGTGGGTGAGGTAGTAGATGGGTGAGGTGTTAGGTGGGTGAGGAGGCAGGTGGGTGAGGTGTTAGGTGGGTGAGCTTTTACTTGGATGAGGTGGTAGGTGGGTGAGGAGGCAGGTAGGTGAGGTGGCAGGTGGGTGAGATGGTAGGTTGTTGAGTTGGTAGGTGGGTTCGGTGGTAGGTCGTTGAGCTGGCAGGTGTGTGAGGTGGTAGGTCGGTGAGGTGGTAGGTGGGTGAGAAGGGAGGAGGGTCGGGTGGTAGATGGCTGATGTGATAGGTGAGTGAGGAGGCAGGTGGGTGAGGAGCCAGGTGGATGAGGTGGTAGGTGGGTAAGCTGGGAGGTGGGTGCGCTGGTAGGAGGGTGAGGAGGCAGTTGGGTGAGGTGGCAGGTGGGTGAGTTGGTAGGTGGGTGAGGAGGCAGGGCGGTGAGGTGGTAGGTTGGTGAGGTTGTAGATGGGTGAGTAGGTAGGTGGGTGAGGTGGTAGTGGTTGAGGTAGTAGGTGGGTGAGGTGGCAGGTGGGTTAGGACACAGGTCGGTGAGGTGGAATGTACGTAGGGTGAGTAGGTGGTGAAATGGCAGGTGGGTAAGTTGGTAGGTGGGTGAGGTGGCAGGTGGGTGATGTGGTAGGTGGCTGAGGTGTTAGGCGGATAGGGTGAGTAGGTGGTGAGATGGCAGGTGGGTGAGAAGGTAAGTGGGTGAGGTGGTAGGTGCGTGAGGTGGTAGATGGGTGAAGTGGTAGGTGGTGAGGTGTTAGGTGGGTGAGGAGGCAGTTGGGTGAGATGGTAGGTGGGTGAAGTAGTAGGTGGGTGAGGAGGCAGGTGGGTAAGATGTTAGGTGGGTGAGGAGGCAGGTGGGTGAGGTGTTAGGTGGGTGAGGAGGCAGGTGGGTGAGGTGTTAGGTGGGTGAGCTGGTAGGTGGGTGAGGAGGCAGGTGGGTGAGGTGTTAGGTGGGTGAGCTGGTAGGTGGTGAGGTGTTAAGTGGGTGAGGAGGCAGTTGGATGACGTGGTAGTTGGATGAGGAGGTAGGAGGCTGAGGTGGTAGGTGAGTGAGAAGGCAGTTGGGAGACGGGGTACTTAGGTGAGGTGGCAGGTGTTTGAAGGGGTATTTGGGTGAGGTGGTAGGTGGGTGAGGTGGTAGTTGGGTGCGGTGGTAGGTGGGTGAGGAGGCAGGGCGGTGAGGTGGTAGGTGGGTGAGGTTGTAGTTGCGTGAGGTGGTAGGTGGGTGAGGTGGTAGTTAGGTAAGTTAGTGGGTGGGTGAGGTGGTAGGTGGGTGAGGTAGTAGATGGGTGAGGTGGTAGGTGGGTGTGGAGGCAGGTTGGTGAGGTGTTATTGGGTGAGATGGTAGGTGGATGAGGTGGTAGGTCGGTGAGGAGGCAGGTGGGTGAGGTGGCAGGTGGGTGAGGTGGTAGGTTGGTGAGATGGTAGGTGGGTTAGGTGGTAGGTGGTGAGCTGGCAGGTGGGTGAGGTGGTAGGTGGGTGAGGTGGTATGTGGGTGAGGAGGCAGCAGGGTCGGGTCGTTGATGGCTGATGTGATAGGTGAGTGAGGAGGCAGGTGGGTGAGGAGCCATGTGGGTGAGATGGTAGGTGAGTGAGATGGTAGGTGGGTGAGGTGGTAGGTGGGTGAGGTGGTAGGTGGGTGAGGTGGTAGGTGGGAGAGGTGGCAGGTGGATGAGGAGGCATGTGGGTGAGATGGTAGGTGGGTGAGGTTGCAGATGGGTGTGGAGGTAGGTGGGTGAGGTGGTAGGTGGTTGAGGTGGCAGCTGGTTGAGGAGGCAGGTGGGTGTGGTGGCAGTTGAGTTAGTTTGTAGGTGGGTTAGGTGGTAGGTGGGTGAGGTGTTAGGTGGGTGAGGAGGCAGTTTGGTGACAGGGTACTTGGATGAGGAGGTAGGTGGCTGAGGTGGTAGGTGAGTGAGAAGGCAGTTGGGAGACGGGGTAGTTGGGTGAGGTGGCAGGTGGGTGAAGGGGTAGGTGGGTGAGGTGGCAGGTGAGTGAGGAGGCAGGTGGTTGAGGTGGTAGGTGGGTGAGGTGGTAGGTGGGTGAGGAGGCAGGTGGGTGAGGTGTCAGGTGGGTGAGGTGGTTGGTGGGTGAGGAGGCAGGTTGGTGCAGTGGTAGCTGGGTGTGGTTGCAGATGGGCAAGGAGGTATTTGGGTGAGGTGGTAGGTGGGTGAAGTTGTAGGTGTGTGGAGTGGTAGGTGGGTGAGGAGGCAGGGGTGTGAGTTGGCAGGTGAGTGAGGTGGTAGGTGCGTGAGGTGGTTGGTGGGTGAAATGGTAGATGGGTGAGGAGGCAGGTCGCTGAGGTGGTAGGTGGGTGAAGTGGCAGATTGGTGAGGATGTAGGTGGGTGAGGTTGTAGGTGGGTGAGATGGCAGGTGGGTGACGTGGTAGGTGGGTGAGGTTGTTGGTGGGTGAGGTGGTAGGTGGGTGAGGTGTTGGTGGGTGAGGAGGCATGTGGGTGAGGTGTCAGGTGGGTGAGGTGGTAGGTGGGTGATGAGGCAGGTCGGTGAGGTCGTAGCTGGGTGAGGTTGCAGATTGGCAAGGAGATATTTGGGTGAGGTGGTAGGTGGGTGAAGTGGTAGGTGGGTGAAGTGGTAGGTGTGTGAAGTGGTAGGTGGGTGAGGAGGCAGGGGAGTGAGGTGGTAGGTGGGTGATGTGGTAAGTGGCTGAGATGGCAGGTTGGTGAGGTGGTAGGTGGGTGAGGTTGTTGGTGGGTGAGATGGTAGTAGGGTGAGGTGGTAGGTGGGTGAGGTGGCAAGTGGCTGAGGTGGTAGGTGGGTGAGGTTGTAGGTGGGTGAGCTGGTAGGTGCCTGAGGTGGTAGGTGGGTGATGTGGGAGGTGGGTGAGGTGGTAGGTGGGTGAGGAGGCATGTGGGTGAGATGATAGTTGGGTTAGATTGAAGGTGAGTGAGGTGGTAGGTGGGTGTTGAGGCACTTCGGTGAGCTGGTAGGTGGGGGAGGTTGCAGATGGTTGAGGATGTAGGTGGGTGAGGTGGTAGGTGGGTGAGGTGGCAGGTGGTTGATGAGGCAGATGGGTGAGGTGGCAGTTGAGTTAGGTCGTAGGTGGGTGAGGTGATAGGTGATTGAGGAGGCAGGTGGGTGAGGTGGCAGTTGGGTGAGGTGGTAGGTGGGTGAGATGGTAGTTGGGTGAGGTGGTATTTGGGTGAGGTGTTAGGTGGGTGAGATGGTAGGTTGATGAGGTGTTAGGTGTGTGAGGAGGCAGGTGGGTGAGGTGGCAGGTGGGTTAGGTGGTAGGTGGGTGAGATAGTAGTTGGGTGAGGTGGTAGGGGGTGAGATGGTAGGTGGGTGAGGTGGTAGGTGGGTGAGGAGGCAGGTGGGTGAGGTGGTAGGTGGGTGAGAAGGTAGGTGGGTGATGTGGTAGGTGGGTGAGCTGGCAGGTGGGTGAGGTGGTAGGTGGGTGAGGTGGTAGGTGGCTAAGGAGGCAGGAGGTTCAGGTGGTGGATGGCTGATGTGATAGGTGAGTGAGGAGGCTGGTGGGTGAGGAGCCAGGTGAGTGAGGTCGTAGGTGGGTGAAGTGGTAGGTGGGTGAGGTGGTAGGTGGGTAAGGTGGCAGGTGTGTGAGTTGGTAGGTGGGTGTGGTGGTAGGTGGGTGAGGTGGTAGGTGGGTGAGGTGGCAGGTGTGTGAGTTGGTAGGTGGGTGTGGTGGCAGGTGGATGAGGTGTTAGGTGTGTGAGGAGGCAGGTGGGTGAGGTGGCAGGTGGGTGAGTTGGTAGGTGGGTGTGGTGGTAGGTGGGTGAGGCTGTAGATGGGTGAGTAGGTTGGTGGGTGAGGTGGTAGGTGGTTGAGGTAGTAGGTGGGCGAGATGGCAGATGGGTTAGGACACAGGTCGGTGAGGTGGAAGGTGCGTAGGGTGAGAAGGTGGTGAAATGGCAGGTGGGTAAGTTGGTAGGTGGGTGAGGTGGCAGGTGGGTGAGGTGGTAGGTGGCTGAGGTGTTAGGCGGATAGGGTGGGTAGGTGGTGAGATGGCAGGTGGGTGAGGTGGTAGGTGGGTGAGGTGGTAGATGGGTGAAGTGGAAGGTGGGTGAGGAGGCAGGTGGGTGAGGAGGTATGTGGTTGAGGTGGTAGGTGGGTGAAGTGGTAGGTGGGTGAGGAGGCAGGTGGGTGAGGTGGCAGGTGGGTGAGATGGTAGGTGGGTGAGGTGGTAGGTGGGTGAGGAGGCAGGTGGATGAGGTTGTAGGTGGGTGAGCAGGTAGATGGTGAGGTTTTCGGTGGGTGAGGAGGCAGTTGGTTGAGATGGTAGGTGGGTGAGGTGGTAGGTGGGTGAGGAGGCAGGTCAGTGCGGTCGTAGCTGGGTGAGGTTGCAGATGGGCAAGGAGGTATTTGGGTGACGTGGTAGGTGGTTGAGGTGGTACTTGTGTGAAGTGGTAGGTGGGTGAGGAGGCAGGGGTGTGAGGTGGCAAGGGAGTGAGGTGGTAGGTGGGTGAGGTGTTAGGTGGGTGAGATGGTAGATGGGTGAGGAGGCAGGTCGGTGAGGTGGTAGGTGGGTGAAGTATCAGGTTAGTGAGGATGTAGGTGGGTGAGTTGGTAGGTGGGTGAGATGGCAGGTGGGTGAGGTGGTAGGTGGGTGAGGTTGTTGGTGGGTGAGATGGTAGTTGGGTGAGGTGGTAGGTGGGCGAGATGGCAATTGGCTGAGGTGGTAGGTGGGTGCGTTGGTAGGTGGGTGAGTTGTTAGGTGGCTGAGGTGGTAGGTGGGTGATGTGGGAGGTGGCTGAGGTGGTAGGTGGGTGAGTTTGAAGGTGGGTGAGGTGGTAGGTGGATGAGGAGGCATGTGCGTGAGATGGTAGTTGGGTGAGTTTGAAGGTGGGTGAGGTGGTAGGTGGGTGCTGAGGCGCTTCGGTGAGGTGGTAGGTGGGTGAGGTTGCAGATGGATGAGGAGGTAGGTGGGTGAGGTGGTAGGTGGGTGACGTGGCAGGTGGTTGATGAGGCAGGTGGGTGAGGTGGCAGTTGAGTTAGGTCGTATCTGGGTGAGGTGGTAGGTGATTGAGGAGGCAGGTGGGTGAGGTGGCAGGTGGGTGAGGTGGTAGGTGGGTGAGATGGTAGTTGGGTGAGGTTGTATTTGGGTGAGGTGTTAGTTGGGTGAGATGTTAGGTGGATGAGGTGGTAGGTGGGTGAGCTGGTAGGTGGGTGAGGAGGCAGGAGGGTCTGGTGGTTGACGGCTGATGTGATAGGTAAGTGAGGAAGCAAGTGGGTGAGGAGCCAGGTTGGTGAGTTGGTAGGTGGGTGAGGTGGTAGGTCGGTGAGGTGGTAGGTGGGTAAGGTGGTAGATGGGTGTGGTGGTAGGTGGGTGAGGAGGCAGGTGGGTGAGGTGGCAGGTGCGTGAGGTGGTAGGTGGGTGAGGTGGTAGGTGGGTGAGATGGTAGGTGGGTGAGGTGGTAGGTGGGTGAGCTGGTAGGTGGGTGAGGAGGCAGGAGGGTCAGGTGGTTGACGGCTGATTGATAGGTAAGTGAGGAAGCAAGTGGGTGAGGAGCCAGGTTGGTGAGTTGGTAGGTGGGTGAGGTGGTAGGTCGGTGAGGTGGTAGGTGGGTAAGGTGGTAGATGGGTGTGGTGGTAGGTGGGTGAGGAGGCAGGTGGGTGAGGTGGTAGGTGCGTGAGGTGGTAGGTGGGTGAGGTGGCAGGTGGGTGAGTTGGTAGGTGGGTGAGGTGGTAGGTGTTTGAGGGGGTAGTTGGGTGAGGAGGCAAGGCGGTGAGGTGGTTGTTGGGTGTGATTGTAGATGGGTGAGGAGGCAGGTAGGTGAGGTGTTGGGTGGGTGAGCTGGTAGGTGGGTGAGGAGGCAGGTGGGTGAGGTGTTAGGTCAGTGAGGAGGCAGGTGGGTGAGGTGTTAGGTGGGTGAACTTGTAGGTGGTGAGGTGTTAGGTGGGTGAGGAGGCAGTTGGGTGAAGGGTTTGTTGGGTGAGGAGGCAGTTGGGTGAGGTGTCAGGTGGGTGAGGATGCATGTCGGTGCGGTGGTAGCTGGTTGAGGTTGCAGATGGGCAAGGAGGTATTTGGGTGAGGTGGTAGGTGGGTGAGGTGGTAGGTGTGTGAAGTGGTAGGTTGGTGAGGAGGCAGGGGTGTGAGGTAGCAGGTGAGTGAGGTGGTAGGTGGGTGAGGTGGTAGGAATTTGAGATGGTAAATGGGTGAGGAGGCAGGTCGGTGAGGTGGTAGGTGGGTGAGGTTGTAGTTGGGTGAGGTGGTAGGTGGGTGAGGTGGTTGTTAGGTGGCTTAGTGGGTGGGTGAGGTGGTAGGTGGGTGAGGTAGTAGATGGGTGAGGTGGTAGGTGGGTGATGTGGGAGGTGGCTGAGGTGGTATGTGGGTGAGTTTGAAGGTGGGTGAGGTGGTAGATGGATGAGGAGGCATGTGCGTGATATGGTAGTTGGGTGAGTTTGAAGGTGGGTGAGGTGGTAGGTGGGTGTTGAGGCAATTCGGTGAGGTGGTAGGTGGGTGAGGTTGCAGATGGTTGAGGAGGTAGGTGGGTGAGGTGGTAGGTGGGTGAGGTGGCAGGTGGTTGATGAGGCAGGTGGGTGAGTTGGCAGTTGAGTAAGGTCGTAGGTGGGTGAGGTGGTAGGTGATTGAGGAGGCAGGTGGGTGAGGTGGCAGGTGGGTGAGGTGGTAGGTGGGTGAGATGGTGGTTGGGTGAGGTGGTATTTGGGTGAGATGTTAGGTGGGTGAGATGTTAGGTGGATGAGGTGGTAGGTGTGTGAGGAGGCAGATGGGTGAGGTGGTAGGTGGGTGAGATGGTAGGTGGGTGAGGTGGTAGGTGGGTGAGGAAGCAGGTGGGTGAGGTGGCAGGTGGGTGAGGTGGTAGGTGGGTGAGATGGTAGGTGGGTGAGGTGGTAGGTGGGTGAGCTGCCAGGTGGGTGAGGTGGTAGGTGGGTGAGGTGGTAGGTGGGTGAGGAGGCTGGAGGGTCGGGTGGTTGACGGCTGATGTGATAGGTAAGTGAGGAGGTAGGTGGGTGAGGAGCCAGGTGGGTGAGTTGGTAGGTGGGTGAGGTGCTAGGTGGGTGAGGTGGTAGGTGGGTAAGGTGGTAGATGGGTGTGGTGGTAGGTGGGTGAGGAGGCAGGTGGGTGAGGTGGCAGGTGGGTGAGGTGGTAGGTGGGTGAGGTGGTAGGTGGGTGAGGGGGTAGGTGGGTGAGGAGGCAAGGCGGTGAGGTGGTAGGTGGGTGAGGTTGTAGATGGGTGAGGGGTTAGGTGGGTGGGCTGGTAGGTGGGTGAGGAGGCCGGTGGGTGAGGTGTTAGGTGAGTGAGGAGGCTGGTGGGTGAGGTGTTGGGTGGGTGAGCTGGTAGGTGGGTGAGGAGGCAGGTGGGTGAGGTGTTAGGTGAGTGAGGAGGCAGGTGGGTGAGGTGTTGGGTGGGTGAGCTGGTAGGTGGGTGAGGAGGCAGGTGAGTGAGGTGTTAGGTGGGTGAACTTGTAGGTGGTGAGGTGTTAGGTGGGTGAGGAGGCAGTTGGGTGAAGGGTTTGTTGGGTGAGGAGGCAGGTGGGTGAGGTGTCAGGTGGGTGAGGATGCATGTCGGTGTGGTGGTAGCTGGTTGAGGTTGCAGATGGGCAAGGAGGTATTTGGGTGAGGTGGTAGGTGGGTGAGGTGGTAGGTGTGTGAAGTGGTAGGTTGGTGAGGAGGCAGGGGTGTGAGGTAGCAGGTGAGTGAGGTGGTAGGTGGGTGAGGTGGTAGGAGGGTGAGATGGTAAATGGGTGAGGAGGCAGGTCAGTGAGGTGGTAGGTGGGTGAGGTTGTAGTTGGGTGAGGTGGTAGGTGGGTGAGGTGGTCGTTAGGTGGCTTAGTGGGTGGGTGAGGTGGTAGGTGGGTGAGGTAGTAGATGGGTGAGGTGGTAGGTGGGTGATGTGGGAGGTGGCTGAGGTGGTATGTGGGTGAGTTTGAAGGTGGGTGAGGTGGTAGATGGATGAGGAGGCATGTACGTGATATGGTAGTTGGGTGAGTTTGAAGGTGGGTGAGGTGGTAGGTGGGTGTTGAGTCAATTCGGTGAGGTGGTAGGTGGGTGAGGTTGCAGATGGTTGAGGAGGTAGGTGGGTGAGGTGGTAGGTGGGTGAGGTGGCAGGTGGTTGATGAGGCAGGTGGGTGAGTTGGCAGTTGAGTAAGGTCGTAGGTGGGTGAGGTGGTAGGTGATTGAGGAGGCAGGTGGGTGAGGTGGCAGGTGGGTGAGGTGGTAGGTGGGTGAGATGGTGGTTGGGTGAGGTGGTATTTGGGTGAGGTGTTAGGTGGGTGAGATGTTAGGTGGATGAGGTGGTAGGTGTGTGAGGAGGCAGGTGGGTGAGGTGGCAGGTGGGTGAGGTGGTACGTGGGTGAGATGGTAGGTGGGTGAGGTGGTAGGTGGGTGAGGAGGTAGGTGGGTGAGGTGGCAGGTGGGTGAGGTGGTAGGGGGGTGAGATGGTAGGTGGGTGAGGTGGTAGGTGGGTGAGCTGCCAGGTGGGTGAGGTGGTAGGTGGGTGAGGTGGTAGGTGGGTGAGGAGGCTGGAGGGTCGGGTGGTTGACGGCTGATGTGATAGGTAAGTGAGGTGGTAGGTGGGTGAGGAGGCAGGTGGGTGAGGTGTGAGGTGGGAGAACTGCTAGGTGGGTGAGGAGGCATGTGGGTGAGGTGTTAGGTGGGTGAGCTGGTAGGTGTTGAGGTGTTAGGTGGGTGAGGAGGCAGTTGGGTGACGCGGTAGTTGGATGAGGAGGTAGAAGGCTGAGGTGGTAGGTGAGTGAGAAGGCATTTGGGAGACGGGGTACTTAGGTGAGGTGGCAGGTGGGTGAAGGGGTAGGTGGGTGAGGTGGCAGGTGGGTGAGGAGGCAGGTGGTTGAGGTGGTAGGTGGGTGAGGTGGTAGGTGGGTGAGGAGGCTGGTGGGTGAGGTGTCAGGTGGGTGAGGAGGTAGGTGGGTGAGGAGGCATTTCGGTGTCGTGTTAGCTGGGTGAGGTTGCAGGTGGGCAAGGAGGTATTTGGGTGAGGTGGTAGGTGGGTGAGGTGGTATGTTTGTGAAGTGGTAGGTGGGTGAGGAGGCAGGGGTGTGAGGTGGCAGGTGAGTGAGGTGTTATGTGGGTGAGGTGGTAGGTAGGTGAGATGGTAGATGGGTGAGAAGGCAGGTCGGTGAGGTGGTAGGTGGGTGAAGTGGCAGATTGGTGAGGATGTAGGTGGGTGAGGTTGTAGGTGGGTGAGATGGAAGGTGGGTGAGGTGGTAGGTGGGTGAGGTTGTTGGTGGGTGAGGTGGTAGCTGGGTGAGGTGGTAGATGGGTGAGGAGGCAGGTGGGTGTGGTGTCAGGTGGGTGAGGTGGTAGGTGGGTGAGGAGGCAGGTCGGTGCGGTCGTAGCTGGGTGAGGTTGCAGATGGGCAAGGAGGTATTTGGGTGAGGTGGTAGGTGGTGAAGTGGTAGGTGTGTGAAGTGGTAGGTGGGTGAGGAGGCAGGGGTGTGAGGTGGTAGGGGAGTGAGGTGGTTGGTGCGTGAGGTGGTAGGTGGGAGGGATGGTAGATGGGTGAGGAGGCAGGTCGGTGAGGTTGTTGGTGGGTGAAGTATCAGGTTAGTGAGGATGTAGGTGGGTGAGGTGGTAAGGGGCTGAGATGGCAGGTGGGTGAGGAGGTCGATGGGTGAGGTTGTTGGTGGGTGAGATGGTAGTAGGGTGAGGTGGTAGGTGGGCGAGGTGGCAAGTGGCTGAGGTGGTAGGTGGGTCCGGTGGTAGGTGGGTGAGTTGTTAGGTGGCTGACGTGGTAGGTGGGTGATGTGGGAGGTGGGTGAGGTGGTAGGTGGGTGAGGAGGCATGTGGGTGAGATGGTAGTTGTGTTAGTTTGAAGGTGGTTGAGGTGGTAGGTGGGTTTTGAGCCACTTCGGTGAGGTGGAAAGTGGGTGAGGTTGCAGATGGTTGAGGAGGTAGGTGGGTGAGGTGGTAGGTGGGTGAGGTGGCAGTTGGTTGAGGAGGCAGATGGGTGAGGTGGCAGATGAGTTAGGTCATAGGTGGGTGATGTGGTAGGTGATTGAGGTGGCAGGTGGGTGAGGTGGCAGGTGGGTGAGGTGGTAGGTTGGTGAGATGGTAGGTGTGTGAGCTGGTAGGTGTGTGAGGAGGCAGGTGGGTGAGGTGGCAGGTGGGTGAGATGGTAGGTGGGTGAGGTGGTAGGTGGGTGAGGTGGTAGGTGGGTGAGCTGGCAGGTGGGTGAGGTGGTAGGTGGGTGAGGTGGTAGGTGGGTGAGGAGGCAGGAGGGTCGGGTGGTTGATGGCTGATGTGATAGGTGAGTGAGGAGGCAGGTGGGTGAGGAGCCACGTGGGTGAGGTCGTAGGTGGGTGAGGTGGTAGGTGGGTGAGGTGGTAGGAGGGTAAGGTGGTAGATGGGTGTGGTGGTGGGTGAGGAGGCAGTTGGGTGAGTTGGTAGGTGGGTATGGTGGTAGGTGGGTGAGGTGGTAGGTGGGTGAGGGGGTAGGTGGGTGAAGTGGTAGGTCGGTGAGGAGGCAGGTGGGTGAGGTGGCAGGTGGGTGAGATGGTAGGTGGGTGAGGTGGTAGGTGGGTGAGGAGGCAGGTGGGTGAGGTTGTAGGTGGGTGAGCAGGTAGGTGGTGAGGTGTTAGGTGGGTGAGGAGGCAGTTGGGTGAGATGGTAGGTGAGTGAGTTGGTAGGTGGGTGAGGAGGCAGTTGGGTGAGATGGTAGGTGAGTGAGTTGGTAGGTGGGTGAGGAGGCAGGTCGGTGCGATCGTAGCTGGGTGAGGTTGCAGATGGGCAAGGAGGTATTTGGGTGATGATGTAGGTGGTTGAGATGGTACTTGTGTGAAGTGGTAGGTGGGTGAGGAGGCAGGGGTGTGAGGTGGCAAGGGAGTGAGGTGGTAGGTGGGTGAGGTGTTAGGTGGGTGAGATGGAAGATGGGTGAAGAGGCAGGTCGGTGAGGTGGTAGGTGGGTGAAGTTTCAGGTTAGTGAGGATGCAGGTGGGAGAGGTGGTAGGTGGGTGAGATGGCAGGTGGGTGAGGTGGTAGGTGGATGAGGTTGTTGGTGGGTGAGATGGTAGTTGGGTGAGGTGGTAGGTGGGCGAGGTGGCAATTGGCTGAGGTTGTAGGTGGGTGCGTTGGTAGGTGAGTGATTTGTTAGGTGGCTGAGGTGGTAGGTGGGTGATGCGGGAGGTGGCTGAGGTGGTAGTTGGGTGAGTTTGACGGTGGGTGAGGTGGTAGGTGGGTGAGGTGGCAGGTGGGTGAGATGGTAGATGGGTGAGGAGGCAGGTCGCTGAGGTGGTAGGTGGGTGAGGTTGTAGTTGGGTGACGTGGTAGGTGGGTGAGGTTTTAGGTGGGTGAGGTAGTAGATAGGTGAGGTGGTAGGTGGGTGAGATTTTAGTTGGATGAGGTGGTCGGTGGGTGAGGAGGCAGATGGGTGAGTTGGTAGGTGGGTGTGGTGGTAGGTGGGTGAGGTGGTAGGTAGGTGAGGAGGCAAGGCGGTGAGGTGGTAGGTGGGTGAGGTTGTAGATGGGTGAGGTGGTAGGTGGGTGAGGTGGTAGGTGGTTGAGGTAGTAGGTGGGTGAGATGGCAGGTGGGTGAGGACACAGGTTGGTGAGGTGGAAGGTGCGTAGGGTGAGTAGGTGGTGAAATGGCAGGTGGGTAAGTTGGTAGGTGGGTGAGATGGCAGGTGGGTGAGGTGGTAGGTGGCTGAGGTGTTAGGCGGATAGGGTGAGTAGGTGGTGAGATGGCAGGTGGGTGAGAAGGTAGGTGGGTGAGGTGGTAGGTGCGTGAGGTGGTAGATGGGTGAAGTGGAAGGTGGGTGAGGAGGCAAGTGGGTGAGGAGGTATGTGGTTGAGGTGGTAGGTGGGTGAAGTGGTAGGTTGGTGAGGAGGCAGGTGGGTGAGGTGGCAGGTGGGTGAGATGGTAGGTGGGTGAGGTGGTAGGTGGGTGAGGAGGCAGGTGGGTGAGGTTGTAGGTGGGTGAGCAGGTAGGTGGTGAGGTGTTAGTTGGGTGAGGAGGCAGTTGGGTGAGATGGTAGGTGGGTGAGGAGGCAGGTCGGTGCGATCGTAGCTGGGTGAGGTTGCAGATGGGCAAGGAGGTATTTGGGTGATGATGTAGGTGGTTGAGATGGTACTTGTGTGAAGTGGTAGGTGGGTGAGGAGGCAGGGGTGTGAGGTGGCAAGGGAGTGAGGTGGTAGGTGGGTGAGGTGTTAGGTGGGTGAGATGGTAGATGGGTGAAGAGGCAGGTCAGTGAGGTGGTAGATGGGTGAAGTTTCAGGTTAGTGAGGATGTAGGTGGGAGAGGTGGTAGGTGGGTGAGATGGCAGGTGGGTGAGGTGGTAGGTGGATGAGGTTGTTGGTGGGTGAGATGGTAGTTGGGTGAGGTGGTAGGTGGGCGAGGTGGCAATTGGCTGAGGTTGTAGGTGGGTGCGTTGGTAGGTGAGTGATTTGTTAGGTGGCTGAGGTGGTAGGTGGGTGATGTGGGAGGTGGCTGAGGTGGTAGTTGGGTGAGTTTGACGGTGGGTGAGGTGGTAGGTGGGTGAGGTGGCAGGTGGGTGAGATGGTAGATGGGTGAGGAGGCAGGTCGCTGAGGTGGTAGGTGGGTGAGGTTGTAGTTGGGTGACGTGGTAGGTGGGTGAGGTTTTAGGTGGGTGAGGTAGTAGATAGGTGAGGTGGTAGGTGGGTGAGATTTTAGTTGGATGAGGTGGTCGGTGGGTGAGGAGGCAGATGGGTGAGTTGGTAGGTGGGTGTGGTGGTAGGTGGGTGAGGTGGTAGGTAGGTGAGGAGGCAAGGCGGTGAGGTGATAGGTGGGTGAGGTTGTAGATGGGTGAGGTGGTAGGTGGGTGAGGTGGTAGGTGGTTGAGGTAGTAGGTGGGTGAGATGGCAGGTGGGTGAGGACACAGGTCGGTGAGGTGGAAGGTGCGTAGGGTGAGTAGGTGGTGAAATGGCAGTTGGGTAAGTTGGTAGGTGGGTGAGATGGCTGGTGGGTGAGGTGGTAGGTGGCTGAGGTGTTAGGCGGATAGGGTGAGTAGGTGGTGAGATGACAGGTGGGTGAGAAGGTAGGTGGGTGAGGTGGTAGGTGCGTGAGGTGGTAGGTGGGTGAAGTGGTAGGTTGGTGAGGAGGCAGGTGGGTGAGGTGGCAGGTGGGTGAGATGGTAGGTGGGTGAGGTGGTAGGTGGGTGAGGAGGCAGGTGGGTGAGGTTGTAGGTGGGTGAGCAGGTAGGTGGTGAGGTGTTAGTTGGGTGAGGAGGCAGTTGGGTGAGATGGTAGGTGGGTGAGGAGGCAGGGGTGTGAGGTGGCAAGGGAGTGAGGTGGTAGGTGGGTGAGGTGTTAGGTGGGTGAGATGGTAGATGGGTGAAGAGGCTGGTCGGTGAGGTGGTAGGTGGGTGAAGTATCAGCTTAGTGAGGATGTAGGTGGGTGAGGTGGTAGGTGGGTGAGATGGCAGGTGGGTGAGGTGGTAGGTGGGTGAGGTTGTTGGTGGGTGAGATGGTAGTTGGGTGAGGTGGTAGGTGGGCGAGGTGGCAATTGGCTGAGGTGGTAGGTGGGTGCGTTGGTAGGTGGGTGATTTGGTAGGTGGCTGAGGTGGTAGGTGGGTGATGTGGGAGGTGGCTGAGGTGGTAGTTGGGTGAGTTTGAAGGTGGGTAAGGTGGTAGGTGGGTGTTGAGGCACTTCGGTGAGGTGGTAGGTGGGTGAGGTGGCAGGTGGTTGATGAGGCAGGTGGGTGAGGTGGCAGTTGAGTTAGGTCGTATGTGGGTGAGGTGGTAGGTGATTGAGGAGGCAGGTGGGTGAGGTGGCAGGTGGGTGAGGTGGTAGGTGGGTGAGATGGTAGTTGGGTGAGGTGGTATTTGGGTGAGGTGTTAGGTGGGTGAGATGTTAGGTGGATGAGGTGGTAGGTGTGTGAGGAGGCAGGTGGGTGAGGTGGCAGGTGGGTGAGGTGGTAGGTGGGTGAGATGGTAGGTGGGTGAGGTGGTAGGTGGGTGAGGTGGCAGGTGGGTGAGGTGGCAGGTGGGTGAGGTGGTAGGTGGGTGAGATGGTAGGTGGGTGAGGAGTCAGGAGGGTCGGGTGGTTGATGGCTGATATGATAGGTAAGTGAGGAGGCAGGTGGGTGAGGAGCCAGGTGGGTGAGTTGGTAGGTGGGTGAGGTGGTAGGTGGGTAAGGTCGTAGATGGGTGTGGTGGTAGGTGGGTGAGGAGGCAGGTGGGTGAGGTGGCAGGTGCGTGAGGTGGTAGGTGGGTGAGGTGGCAGGTGGATGAGTTGGTAGGTGGGTGAGGTGGTAGGTGGGTGAGGTGGCAGGTGGATGAGTTGGTAGGTGGGTGTGGTGGTAGGTGGGTGTGGGGGTAGGTGGGTGAGGAGGCACGGCGGTGAGTTGGTAGTTGGGTGAGGTTGTAGATGTGTGAGTAGGTAGGTGAGTGGGGTGGTAGGTGGTTGAGGTAGTAGGTGGGGGAGATGGCAGGTGGGTGAGGACACAGGTCGGTGAGGTGGAAGGTGCGTAGGGTGAGTAGGTGGTGAAATGGCAGGTGGGTAAGTTGGTAGGTGGGTGAGGTGGCAGGTGGGTGAGGTGATAGGTGGCTGAGGTGTTAGGCGGATAGGGTGAGTAGGTGGTGAGATGGCAGGTGGGTGAGAAGTTAGGTGGGTGAGGTGGTATTTGCGTGAGGTGGTAGATGGGTGAAGTGGTAGGTGGGTGAGGAGTCAGGTGGGTGAGGAGGTATGTGGTTGAGGTGGTAGGTGAGTGAAGTGGTAGGTGGGTGAGGAGGCAGGTGGGTGAGGTGGCAGGAGGGTGAGATGGTAGGTGGGTGAGGTGACAGGTGGGTGAGGAGGCTGGTGGGAGAGGTTGTAGGTGGGTGAGCAGGTAGGTAGTTAGGTGTTAGGTGGGTGAGGAGGCAGTTGGGTGAGATGGTAGGTGGGTGAGGTGGTAGGTGGGTGAGGAGGCAGGTGGGTGAACTGTTAGGTGAGTGAGGAGGCAGGTGGGTGATGTGTTAGGTGGGTGAACTTGTAGGTGGTGAGGTGTTAGGTGGGTGAGGAGGCAGTTGGGTGATGGGGTAGTTGGATGAGGAGGTAGGTGGATGAGGTGGTAGGGGAGTGAGGTGGTAGGTGGGTGAGAAGGCAGTTGGGTGAAGGGTTAGTTGGGTGAGAAGGCAGGTGGGTGAGGTGTCATGTGGGTGAGGATGCAGGTCGGTGCGGTGGTACCTGGTTGAGATTGCAGATGGTCAAGGAGGTATTTGGGTGAGGTGGTAGGTGGTTGAGGTGGTAGGTGTGTGAAGTGGTAGGTTGGTGAGGAGGCAGGGGTGTGAGGTAGCAGGTGAGTGAGGTGGTAGGTGGGTGAGGTAGTAGGTGGGTGAATTGGTAGATGGGTGAGGAGGCACGTCGGTGAGTTGGTAGGTGGGTGAGGAGGCAGGTGGGTGAGGTTGTAGGTGGGTGAGCAGGTAGGTGGTGAGGTGTTAGTTGGGTGAGGAGGCAGTTGGGTGAGATGGTAGGTGGGTGAGGAGGCAGGTCGGTGCGATCGTAGCTGGGTGAGGTTGCAGATGGGCAAGGAGGTATTTGGGTGATGATGTAGGTGGTTGAGATGGTACTTGTGTGAAGTGGTAGGTGGGTGAGGAGGCAGGGGTGTGAGGTGGCAAGGGAGTGAGGTGGTAGGTGGGTGAGGTGTTAGGTGGGTGAGATGGTAGATGGGTGAAGAGGCAGGTCAGTGAGGTGGTAGATGGGTGAAGTTTCAGGTTAGTGAGGATGTAGGTGGGAGAGGTGGTAGGTGGGTGAGATGGCAGGTGGGTGAGGTGGTAGGTGGATGAGGTTGTTGGTGGGTGAGATGGTAGTTGGGTGAGGTGGTAGGTGGGCGAGGTGGCAATTGGCTGAGGTTGTAGGTGGGTGCGTTGGTAGGTGAGTGATTTGTTAGGTGGCTGAGGTGGTAGGTGGGTGATGTGGGAGGTGGCTGAGGTGGTAGTTGGGTGAGTTTGACGGTGGGTGAGGTGGTAGGTGGGTGAGGTGGCAGGTGGGTGAGATGGTAGATGGGTGAGGAGGCAGGTCGCTGAGGTGGTAGGTGGGTGAGGTTGTAGTTGGGTGACGTGGTAGGTGGGTGAGGTTTTAGGTGGGTGAGGTAGTAGATAGGTGAGGTGGTAGGTGGGTGAGATTTTAGTTGGATGAGGTGGTCGGTGGGTGAGGAGGCAGATGGGTGAGTTGGTAGGTGGGTGTGGTGGTAGGTGGGTGAGGTGGTAGGTAGGTGAGGAGGCAAGGCGGTGAGGTGATAGGTGGGTGAGGTTGTAGATGGGTGAGGTGGTAGGTGGGTGAGGTGGTAGGTGGTTGAGGTAGTAGGTGGGTGAGATGGCAGGTGGGTGAGGACACAGGTCGGTGAGGTGGAAGGTGCGTAGGGTGAGTAGGTGGTGAAATGGCAGTTGGGTAAGTTGGTAGGTGGGTGAGATGGCTGGTGGGTGAGGTGGTAGGTGGCTGAGGTGTTAGGCGGATAGGGTGAGTAGGTGGTGAGATGACAGGTGGGTGAGAAGGTAGGTGGGTGAGGTGGTAGGTGCGTGAGGTGGTAGGTGGGTGAAGTGGTAGGTTGGTGAGGAGGCAGGTGGGTGAGGTGGCAGGTGGGTGAGATGGTAGGTGGGTGAGGTGGTAGGTGGGTGAGGAGGCAGGTGGGTGAGGTTGTAGGTGGGTGAGCAGGTAGGTGGTGAGGTGTTAGTTGGGTGAGGAGGCAGTTGGGTGAGATGGTAGGTGGGTGAGGAGGCAGGGGTGTGAGGTGGCAAGGGAGTGAGGTGGTAGGTGGGTGAGGTGTTAGGTGGGTGAGATGGTAGATGGGTGAAGAGGCTGGTCGGTGAGGTGGTAGGTGGGTGAAGTATCAGCTTAGTGAGGATGTAGGTGGGTGAGGTGGTAGGTGGGTGAGATGGCAGGTGGGTGAGGTGGTAGGTGGGTGAGGTTGTTGGTGGGTGAGATGGTAGTTGGGTGAGGTGGTAGGTGGGCGAGGTGGCAATTGGCTGAGGTGGTAGGTGGGTGCGTTGGTAGGTGGGTGATTTGGTAGGTGGCTGAGGTGGTAGGTGGGTGATGTGGGAGGTGGCTGAGGTGGTAGTTGGGTGAGTTTGAAGGTGGGTAAGGTGGTAGGTGGGTGTTGAGGCACTTCGGTGAGGTGGTAGGTGGGTGAGGTGGCAGGTGGTTGATGAGGCAGGTGGGTGAGGTGGCAGTTGAGTTAGGTCGTATGTGGGTGAGGTGGTAGGTGATTGAGGAGGCAGGTGGGTGAGGTGGCAGGTGGGTGAGGTGGTAGGTGGGTGAGATGGTAGTTGGGTGAGGTGGTATTTGGGTGAGGTGTTAGGTGGGTGAGATGTTAGGTGGATGAGGTGGTAGGTGTGTGAGGAGGCAGGTGGGTGAGGTGGCAGGTGGGTGAGGTGGTAGGTGGGTGAGATGGTAGGTGGGTGAGGTGGTAGGTGGGTGAGGAGGCAGGTGGGTGAGGTGGCAGGTGGGTGAGGTGGTAGGTGGGTGAGATGGTAGGTGGGTGAGGAGTCAGGAGGGTCGGGTGGTTGATGGCTGATATGATAGGTAAGTGAGGAGGCAGGTGGGTGAGGAGCCAGGTGGGTGAGTTGGTAGGTGGGTGAGGTGGTAGGTGGGTAAGGTCGTAGATGGGTGTGGTGGTAGGTGGGTGAGGAGGCAGGTGGGTGAGGTGGCAGGTGCGTGAGGTGGTAGGTGGGTGAGGTGGCAGGTGGATGAGTTGGTAGGTGGGTGAGGTGGTAGGTGGGTGAGGTGGCAGGTGGATGAGTTGGTAGGTGGGTGTGGTGGTAGGTGGGTGTGGGGGTAGGTGGGTGAGGAGGCACGGCGGTGAGTTGGTAGTTGGGTGAGGTTGTAGATGTGTGAGTAGGTAGGTGAGTGGGGTGGTAGGTGGTTGAGGTAGTAGGTGGGTGAGATGGCAGGTGGGTGAGGACACAGGTCGGTGAGGTGGAAGGTGCGTAGGGTGAGTAGGTGGTGAAATGGCAGGTGGGTAAGTTGGTAGGTGGGTGAGGTGGCAGGTGGGTGAGGTGATAGGTGGCTGAGGTGTTAGGCGGATAGGGTGAGTAGGTGGTGAGATGGCAGGTGGGTGAGAAGTTAGGTGGGTGAGGTGGTATTTGCGTGAGGTGGTAGATGGGTGAAGTGGTAGGTGGGTGAGGAGTCAGGTGGGTGAGGAGGTATGTGGTTGAGGTGGTAGGTGAGTGAAGTGGTAGGTGGGTGAGGAGGCAGGTGGGTGAGGTGGCAGGAGGGTGAGATGGTAGGTGGGTGAGGTGACAGGTGGGTGAGGAGGCTGGTGGGAGAGGTTGTAGGTGGGTGAGCAGGTAGGTAGTTAGGTGTTAGGTGGGTGAGGAGGCAGTTGGGTGAGATGGTAGGTGGGTGAGGTGGTAGGTGGGTGAGGAGGCAGGTGGGTGAACTGTTAGGTGAGTGAGGAGGCAGGTGGGTGATGTGTTAGGTGGGTGAACTTGTAGGTGGTGAGGTGTTAGGTGGGTGAGGAGGCAGTTGGGTGATGGGGTAGTTGGATGAGGAGGTAGGTGGATGAGGTGGTAGGTGAGTGAGGTGGTAGGTGGGTGAGAAGGCAGTTGGGTGAAGGGTTAGTTGGGTGAGAAGGCAGGTGGGTGAGGTGTCATGTGGGTGAGGATGCAGGTCGGTGCGGTGGTACCTGGTTGAGATTGCAGATGGGCAAGGAGGTATTTGGGTGAGGTGGTAGGTGGTTGAGGTGGTAGGTGTGTGAAGTGGTAGGTTGGTGAGGAGGCAGGGGTGTGAGGTAGCAGGTGAGTGAGGTGGTAGGTGGGTGAGGTAGTAGGTGGGTGAATTGGTAGATGGGTGAGGAGGCACGTCGGTGAGTTGGTAGGTGGGTGAGATTGTAGTTGGGTGAGGTGGTAGGTGGGTGAGGTGGTCGTTAGGTGGCTTAGTGGGTGGGTGAGGTGGTAGTTGGGTGAGGTAGTAGATGGGTGAGGTGTTAGGTGGGTGAGGAGGCAGGTGGGTGAAGTGTTAGGTGGCTGAAATTTTAGGTGGATGAGGTGGTAGGTGGGTGAGGAGGAAGGTAGGTGAGGTGGCAGGTGGGTGAGATAGTAGGTTGTTGAGTTGGTAGGTGGGTTAGGTGGTAGGTCGTTGAGCTGGCAGCTGGGTGAGGTGGTAGGTGGGTGAGGTGGTAGGTAGGTGAGAAGGGAGGAGGGTCGGGTGGTAGATGGCCGATGTGATAGGTGAGTGAGGAGGCAGGTGGGTGAGAGGCCAGGTGGATGAGGTGGTAGGTGGGTAAGCTGGGAGGTGGGTGTGGTGGTAGGAGGTAGAGGAGGCAGTTGAGTGAGGTGGCAGGTGGGTGAGTTGGTAGGTGGGTGAGGAGGCAGGGCGGTGAGGTGGTAGGTTGGTGAGGTTGTAGATGGGTGAGTAGGTAGGTGGGTGAGGTGGTATTGGTTGAGGTAGTAGGTGGGTGAGGTGGCAGGTGGGTGAGGACACAGGTCGGTGAGGCGGAATGTACGTAGGGTGAGTAGGTGGTGAAATGGCAGGTGGGTAAGTTGGTAGGTGGGTGAGGTGGCAGGTGGGTGATGTGGTAGGTGGCTGAGGTGTTAGGCGGATAGGGTGAGTAGGTGGTGAGATGGCAGGTGGGTGAGAAGGTAAATGGGTGAGGTGGTAGGTGCGTGAGGTGGTAGATGGGTGAAGTGGTAGGTGGTGAGGTGTTAGGTGGGTGAGGAGGCAGTTGGGTGAGATGGTAGGTGGGTGAGGAGGCAGGTGGGTGAGGTGTTAGGTGGGTGAGGAGGCAGGTGGGTGAGGTGTTAGGTGGGTGAGCTGGTAGGTGGGTGAGGAGGCAGGTCGGTGAGGTGTTAGGTGGGTGAGCTGGTAGGTGGTGAGGTGTTAGGTGGGTGAGGAGGCAGTTGGGAGACGGGGTACTTAGGTGAGGTGGCAGGTGGGTGAAGGGGTAGGTGGGTGAGGTGGCAGTTGGGTGAGGAGGCAGGTGGTTGAGGTTGTAGGTGGGTGAGGTGGTAGGTGGGTGAGGAGGCAGGTGGTTGAGGTTGTAGGTGGGTGAGGTGGTAGGTGGGTGAGGAGGCAGGTGGGTGAGGTTTCAGGTGGGTGAGGAGGTAGGTGGGTGAGGAGGCAGGTCGGTGTGGTGGTAGCTGGGTGAGGTTGCACGTGGGCAAGGAGGTATTTGCGTGAGGTGTTAGGTGGGTGAGGTGGTAGGTGTGTGAAGTGGTAGGTGGGTGAGGAGTCAGGGGTGTGAGGTGGCAGCTGAGTGAGGTGGTATGTGGGAGAGGTGGTAGGTGGGTGAGATGGTAGATGGGTGAGGAGGCAGGTCGGTGAGGTGGTAGGTGGGTGAAGTGGCTGATTGGTGAGGATGTAGGTGGGTGAGGTTGTAGGTGGGCGAGATGGAATGTGGGTGAGGTGGTAGCTGGGTGAGGTTGTTGGTGGGTGAGGTGGTAGGTGGGTGAGGTGGTAGGTGGTTGAGGAGGCAGGTGGGTGTGATGTCAGGTGTTTGAGGTGGTAGGTGGTTGAGGAGGCAGGTCGGTGCGGTCGTAGCTGGGTGAGGTTGCAGATGGACAAGGAGGTATTTGGGTGAGGTGGTAGGTGGTGAAGTGGTAGGTGTGTGAAGTGGTAGGTGGGTGAGGAGGCAGGGGTTTGAGGTGGCAGGGGAGTGAGGTGGTAGGTGGGTGAGGTGGTAGGTAGGTGAGATGGTAGGTCGGTGAGGTGGCAGGTGGGTGAGGAGGCAGGTGGGTGAGGTGGCAGGTGGCTGAGGTGGTAAGTGGGTGAGATGGTAGGTGGGTGAGGTGGTAGGTGGGTGAGCTGGCAGGTGGGTGAGGTGGTAGGTGGCTGAGGTGGTAAGTGGGTGAGATGGTAGGTGGGTGAGGTGGTAGGTGGGTGATGTGGGAGGTGGGTGAGGTGGTAGGTGGGTGAGGAGGCATGTGGGTGAGATGGTAGTTAGGTTAGTTTGAAGGTTGGTGAGGTGGTAGGTGGGTTTTGAGGCACTTCGGTGAGGTGGTAGGTGGGTGAGGTTGCAGATGGTTGAGGAGGTAGGTGGGTGAGGTGGTAGGAGGGTGAGGTGGCAGGTGGTTGATGAGGCAGATGGGTGAGGTGGCAGTTGAGTTAGGTCGTAGGTGGGTGAGGTGGTAGGTGATTGAGGAGGCAGGTGGGTGAGGTGGCAGGTGGGTGAGGTGGTAGGTGGGTGAGATGGTAGTTGGGTGAGGTGGTATTTGGGTGAGGTGTTAGGTGGGTGAGATGGTAGGTGGATGAGGTGGAAGGTGTGTGAGGAGGCAGGTGGGTGAGGTGGCAGGTGGGTGAGGTGGTAGGTAGGTGAGATGGTAGGTCGGTGAGGTGGTAGGTGGGTGAGGAGGCAGGTGGGTGAGGTGGCAGGTGGCTGAGGTGGTAAGTGGGTGAGGAGGCAGGTGGTTGAGGTTGTTGGTGGGTGAGGTGGTAGGTGGGTGAGGAGGCAGGTGGGTGAGGTGTCAGGTGGGTGAGGAGGTAGGTGGGTGAGGAGGCAGGTCGGTGTGGTGGTAGCTGGGTGAGGTTGCACGTGGGCAAGGAGGTATTTGCGTGAGGTGTTAGGTGGGTGAGGTGGTAGGTGTGTGAAGTGGTAGGTGGGTGAGGAGTCAGGGGTGTGAGGTGGCAGCTGAGTGAGGTGGTATGTGGGAGAGGTGGTAGGTGGGTGAGATGGTAGATGGGTGAGGAGGCAGGTCGGTGAGGTGGTAGGTGGGTGAAGTGGCTGATTGGTGAGGATGTAGGTGGGTGAGGTTGTAGGTGGGCGAGATGGAATGTGGGTGAGGTGGTAGCTGGGTGAGGTTGTTGGTGGGTGAGGTGGTAGGTGGGTGAGGTGGTAGGTGGTTGAGGAGGCAGGTGGGTGTGATGTCAGGTGTTTGAGGTGGTAGGTGGTTGAGGAGGCAGGTCGGTGCGGTCGTAGCTGGGTGAGGTTGCAGATGGACAAGGAGGTATTTGGGTGAGGTGGTAGGTGGTGAAGTGGTAGGTGTGTGAAGTGGTAGGTGGGTGAGGAGGCAGGGGTTTGAGGTGGCAGGGGAGTGAGGTGGTAGGTGGGTGAGGTGGTAGGTGGGTGAGATGGTAGATGGGTGAGGAAGCAGGTCGGTGAGGTGGAAGGTGGGTGAAGTATCAGGTTAGTGAGGATGTAGGTGGGTGAGGTGGTAAGTGGCTGAGATGGCGGGTGGGTGAGGTGGTAGGTGGGTGAGGTTGTTGGTGGGTGAGATGCTAGTAGGGTGAGGTGGTAGGTGGGCGAAGTGGCAAGTGGCTGAGGTGGTAGGTGGGTGCGTTGGTAGGTGGGTGAGTTGTTAGGTGGCAGAGTTGGTAGGTGGGTGATGTGGGAGGTGGGTGAGGTGATACGTGGGTGAGGAGGCATGTGGGTGAGATGGTAGTTGAGTTAGTTTGAAGGTGGGTGAGGTGGTAGGTGGGTTTTGAGGCACTTCGGTGAGGTGGTAGGTGGGTGAGGTTGCAGATGGTTGAGGAGGTAGGTGGGTGAGGTGGTAGGAGGGTGAGGTGGCAGGTGGTTGATGAGGCAGATGGGTGAGGTGGCAGTTGAGTTAGGTCGTAGGTGGGTGAGGTGATAGGTGATTGAGGAGGCAGGTGGGTGATGTGGCAGGTGGGTGAGGTTGTAGGTGGGTGAGGTGGTAGGTGGGTGAGATGGTAGGTCGGTGAGGTGGTAGGTGGGTGAGGAAGAAGGTGGGTGAGGTGGCAGGTGGGTGAGGTGGTAAGTGGGTGAGATGGTAGGTTGCTGAGGTGGTAGGTGGGTGAGCTGGCAGGTGGGTGAGGTGGCAGGTGGGTGAGGAGGTAGGTGGGTGAGGAGGCAGGAGGGTCGGGTGGTTGATGGCTGATGTGATAGGTGATTGAGGAGGCAGGTGGGTGAGGAGCCATGGGGGTGAGGTGGTAGGTGGGTGAGGTGATGGTGGGTGAGGAGGTAGGAGGGTAAGGTGGTAGATGGGTGTGGTGGTAGGTGGGTGAAGTGGTAGGTGGGTGAGGAGGCAAGGCGGTGAGGTGGTAGGTGGGTGAGTTGTTAGGTGGCAGAGGTGGTAGGTGGGTGATGTGGGAGGTGGGTGAGGTGGTACGTGGGTGAGGAGGCATGTGGGTGAGATGGTAGTTGGGTTAGTTTGAAGGTGGGTGAGGTGGTAGGTGGGTTTTGAGGCACTTCGGTGAGGTGGTAGGTGGGTGAGGTTGCAGATGGTTGAGGAGGTAGGTGGGTGAGGTGGTAGGAGGGTGAGGTGGCAGGTGGTTGATGAGGCAGATGGGTGAGGTGGCAGTTGAGTTAGGTCGTAGGTGGGTGAGGTGATAGGTGATTGAGGAGGCAGGTGGGTGAGGTGGCAGGTGGGTGAGGTTGTAGGTGGGTGAGATGGTAGTTGGGTGAGGTGGTATTTGGGTGAGGTGTTAGGTGGGTGAGATGGTAGGTGGATGAGGTGGAAGGTGTGTGAGGAGGCAGGTGGGTGAGGTGGCAGGTGGGTGAGGTGGTAGGTGGGTGAGATGGTAGGTCGGTGAGGTGGTAGGTGGGTGAGGTGGTAGGTGTGTGAAGTGGTAGGTGGGTGAGGAGGCAGGGGTGTGAGGTGGCAGGTGAGTGAGGTGGTAGGTGGGTGAGGTGGTAGGTGGGTGAGATGGTAGATGGGTGAGGAGGCAGGTCGGTGAGGTGGTAGGTGGGTGAAGTGGCAGATTGGTGAGGATGTAGGTGGGTGAGGTTGTAGGTGGGTGAGATGGCAGGTGGGTGAGGTGGTAGGTGGGTGAGGTTGTTGGTGGGTGAGGTGGTAGGTGGGTGAGGAGGCAGGTCGGTGCGGTTGTAGCTGGGTGAGGTTGCAGATGGACAAGGAGGTATTTGGGTGAGGTGGTAGGTGGTGTAGTGGTAGGTGTGTGAAGTGGTAGGTGGGTGAGGAGGCAGGGGTGTGAGGTGGCAGGTAAGTGAGGTGGTAGGTGGGTGAGGTGGTAGGTGGGTGAGATGGTAGATGGGTGAGGAGGCAGGTCGGTGAGATGGTAGGTGGGTGAGGAGGCAGGGGTGTGAGGTGGCAGGTGAGTGAGGTGGTAGGTGGGTGAGGTGGTAGGTGGGTGAGATGGTAGATGGGTGAGGAGGCAGGTCGCTGAGGTGGTAGGTGGGTGAACTGGCAGATTGGTGAGGATGTAGGTGGATGAGGTTGTAGGTGGGTGAGATGGCAGGTGGGTGAGGTCGTAGGTGGTTGAGGTTGTTGGTGGGTGAGGTGGTAGATGGGTGAGGTGGTAGGTGGATGAGGAGTCAGGTGGGTGTGATGTCAGGTGGGTGAGGTGGTAGGTGGGTGAGGAGGCAGGTCGGTGCGGTCGTAGCTGGGTGAGGTTGCAGATGGGAAAGGAGGTATTTGGGTGAGGTGTTAGGTGGTGAAGTGGTAGATGTGTGAAGTGGTAGGTGGGTGAGGAGGCAGGGGTGTGAGGTGGCAGGGGAGTGAGGTGGTAGGTGGGTGAGGTGGTAGGTGGGTGAGATGGTAGATGGGTGAGGAGGCAGGTCGGTGAGGTGGAAGGTGGGTGAAGTATCAGGTTAGTGAGGATGTAGGTGGGTGAGGTGGTATGTGGCTGAGATGGCGGGTGGGTGAGGTGGTAGGTGGGTGAGGTTGTTGGTGGGTGAGATGGTAGTAGGGTGAGGTGGTAGGTGGGCGAGGTGGCAAGTGGCTGAGGTGGTATGTGGGTGCGGTGGTAGGTGGGTGAGTTGTTAGGTGGCAGAGGTGGTAGGTGGGTGATGTGGGAGGTGGGTGAGGTGGTAGGTGGGTGAGGAGGCATGTGGGTGAGATGGTAGTTAGGTTAGTTTGAAGATTGGTGAGGTGGTAGGTGGGTTTTGAGGCACTTCGGTGAGGTGGTAGGTGGGTGAGGTTGCAGATGGTTGAGGAGGTAGGTGGGTGAGGTGGTAGGAGGGTGAGGTGGCAGGTGGTTGATGAGGCAGATGGGTGAGGTGGCAGTTGAGTTAGGTCGTAGGTGGGTGAGGTGGTAGGTGATTGAGGAGGCAGGTGGGTGAGGTGGCAGGTGGGTGAGGTGGTAGGTGGGTGAGATGGTAGTTGGGTGAGGTGGTATTTGGGTGAGGTGTTAGGTGGGTGAGATGGTAGGTAGATGAGGTGGTAGGTGTGTGAGGAGGCAGGTGGGTGAGGTGGCAGGTGGGTGAGGTGGTAGGTAGGTGAGATGGTAGGTCGGTGAGGTGGCAGGTGGGTGAGGAGGCAGGTGGGTGAGGTGGCAGGTGGCTGAGGTGGTAAGTGGGTGAGATGGTAGGTGGGTGAGGTGTTAGGTGGGTGAGCTGGCAGGTGGGTGAGGTGGTAGGTGGCTGAGGTGGTAAGTGGGTGAGATGGTAGGTGGGTGAGGTGGTAGGTGGGTGATGTGGGAGGTGGGTGAGGTGGTAGGTGGGTGAGGAGGCATGTGGGTGAGATGGTAGTTAGGTTAGTTTGAAGGTTGGTGAGGTGGTAGGTGGGTTTTGAGGCACTTCGGTGAGGTGGTAGGTGGGTGAGGTTGCAGATGGTTGAGGAGGTAGGTGGGTGAGGTGGTAGGAGGGTGAGGTGGCAGGTGGTTGATGAGGCAGATGGGTGAGGTGGCAGTTGAGTTAGGTCGTAGGTGGGTGAGGTGGTAGGTGATTGAGGAGGCAGGTGGGTGAGGTGGCAGGTGGGTGAGGTGGTAGGTGGGTGAGATGGTAGTTGGGTGAGGTGGTATTTGGGTGAGGTGTTAGGTGGGTGAGATGGTAGGTGGATGAGGTGGAAGGTGTGTGAGGAGGCAGGTGGGTGAGGTGGCAGGTGGGTGAGGTGGTAGGTAGGTGAGATGGTAGGTCGGTGAGGTGGTAGGTGGGTGAGGAGGCAGGTGGGTGAGGTGGCAGGTGGCTGAGGTGGTAAGTGGGAGAGATGGTAGGTGGATGAGGTGGTAGGTGGGTGAGCTGGCAGGTGGGTGAGGTGGTAGGTGGGTGAGGAGGCAGGTCGGTGCGGTTGTAGCTGGGTGAGGTTGCAGATGGACAAGGAGGTATTTGGGTGAGGTGGTAGGTGGTGTAGTGGTAGGTGTGTGAAGTGGTAGGTGGGTGAGGAGGCAGGGGTGTGAGGTGGCAGGTAAGTGAGGTGGTAGGTGGGTGAGGTGGTAGGTGGGTGAGATGGTAGATGGGTGAGGAGGCAGGTCGGTGAGATGGTAGGTGGGTGAGGAGGCAGGGGTGTGAGGTGGCAGGTGAGTGAGGTGGTAGGTGGGTGAGGTGGTAGGTGGGTGAGATGGTAGATGGGTGAGGAGGCAGGTCGCTGAGGTGGTAGGTGGGTGAACTGGCAGATTGGTGAGGATGTAGGTGGATGAGGTTGTAGGTGGGTGAGATGGCAGGTGGGTGAGGTCGTAGGTGGTTGAGGTTGTTGGTGGGTGAGGTGGTAGGTGGGTGAGGTGGTAGGTGGATGAGGAGTCAGGTGGGTGTGATGTCAGGTGGGTGAGGTGGTAGGTGGGTGAGGAGGCAGGTCAGTGCGGTCGTAGCTGGGTGAGGTTGCAGATGGGAAAGGAGGTATTTGGGTGAGGTGTTAGGTGGTGAAGTGGTAGATGTGTGAAGTGGTAGGTGGGTGAGGAGGCAGGGGTGTGAGGTGGCAGGGGAGTGAGGTGGTAGGTGGGTGAGGTGGTAGGTGGGTGAGATGGTAGATGGGTGAGGAGGCAGGTCGGTGAGGTGGAAGGTGGGTGAAGTATCAGGTTAGTGAGGATGTAGGTGGGTGAGGTGGTATGTGGCTGAGATGGCGGGTGGGTGAGGTGGTAGGTGGGTGAGGTTGTTGGTGGGTGAGATGGTAGTAGGGTGAGGTGGTAGGTGGGCGAGGTGGCAAGTGGCTGAGGTGGTATGTGGGTGCGGTGGTAGGTGGGGAGTGTAGGTGCAGAGGTGGTAGGTGGGTGATGTGGAGGTGGTGAGGTGGTAGGTGGGTGAGGAGGCATGTGGGTGAGATGGTAGTTAGGTTAGTTTGAAGGTTGGTGAGGTGGTAGGTGGGTTTTGAGGCACTTCGGTGAGGTGGTAGGTGGGTGAGGTTGCAGATGGTTGAGGAGGTAGGTGGGTGAGGTGGTAGGAGGGTGAGGTGGCAGGTGGTTGATGAGGCAGATGGGTGAGGTGGCAGTTGAGTTAGGTCGTAGGTGGGTGAGGTGGTAGGTGATTGAGGAGGCAGGTGGGTGAGGTGGCAGGTGGGTGAGGTGGTAGGTGGGTGAGATGGTAGTTGGGTGAGGTGGTATTTGGGTGAGGTGTTAGGTGGGTGAGATGGTAGATGGGTGAGGAGGCAGGTCGGTGAGGTGGAAGGTGCGTGAAGTATCAGGTTAGTGAGGATGTAGGTGGGTGAGGTGGTATGTGGCTGAGATGGCGGGTGGGTGAGGTGGTAGGTGGGTGAGGTTGTTGGTGGGTGAGATGGTAGTAGGGTGAGGTGGTAGGTGGGCGAGGTGGTAAGTGGCTGAGGTGGTATGTGGGTGCAGTGGTAGGTGGGTGAGTTGTTAGGTGGCAGAGGTGGTAGGTGGGTGATGTGGGAGGTGGGTGAGGTGGTAGGTGGGTGAGGAGGCATGTGGGTGAGATGGTAGTTAGGTTAGTTTGAAGGTTGGTGAGGTGGTAGGTGGGTTTTGAGGCACTTCGGTGAGGTGGTAGGTGGGTGAGGTTGCAGATGGTTGAGGAGGTAGGTGGGTGAGGTGGTAGGAGGGTGAGGTGGCAGGTGGTTGATGAGGCAGATGGGTGAGGTGGCAGTTGAGTTAGGTCGTAGGTGGGTGAGGTGGTAGGTGATTGAGGAGGCAGGTGGGTGAGGTGGCAGGTGGGTGAGGTGGTAGGTGGGTGAGATGGTAGTTGGGTGAGGTGGTATTTGGGTGAGGTGTTAGGTGGGTGAGATGGTAGGTGGATGAGGTGGTAGGTGTGTGAGGAGGCAGGTGGGTGAGGTGGCAGGTGGGTGAGGTGGTAGGTAGGTGAGATGGTAGGTTGGTGAGGTGGCAGGTGGGTGAGGAGGCAGGTGGGTGAGGTGGCAGGTGGCTGAGGTGGTAAGTGGGTGAGATGGTAGGTGGGTGAGGTGGTAGGTGGGTGAGCTGGCAGGTGGGTGAGGTGGTAGGTGGCTGAGGTGGTAAGTGGGTGAGATGGTAGGTGGGTGAGGTGGTAGGTGGGTGATGTGGGAGGTGGGTGAGGTGGTAGGTGGGTGAGGAGGCATGTGGGTGAGATGGTAGTTAGGTTAGTTTGAAGGTTGGTGAGGTGGTAGGTGGGTTTTGAGGCACTTCGGTGAGGTGGTAGGTGGGTGAGGTTGCAGATGGTTGAGGAGGTAGGTGGGTGAGGTGATAGGAGGGTGAGGTGGCAGGTGGTTGATGAGGCAGATGGGTGAGGTGGCAGTTGAGTTAGGTCGTAGGTGGGTGAGGTGGTAGGTGATTGAGGAGGCAGGTGGGTGAGGTGGCAGGTGGGTGAGGTGGTAGGTGGGTGAGATGGTAGTTGGGTGAGGTTGTATTTGGGTGAGGTGTTAGGTGGGTGAGATGGTAGGTGGATGAGGTGGAAGGTGTGTGAGGAGGCAGGTGGGTGAGGTGGCAGGTGGGTGAGGTGGTAGGTAGGTGAGATGGTAGGTCGGTGAGGTGGTAGGTGAGTGAGGAGGCAGGTGGGTGAGGTGGCAGGTGGCTGAGGTGGTAAGTGGGTGAGATGGTAGGTGGATGAGGTGGTAGGTGGGTGAGCTGGCAGGTGGGTGAGGTGGTAGGTGGGTGAGGAGGCAGGAGGGTCGGGTGGTTGATGGCTGATGTGATAGGTGAGTGAGGAGGCAGGTAGGTGAGGAGCCAGGGGGTGAGGTGGTAGGTGGGTGAGGAGGCTGTTGGGTGAGGTGGCAGGTGGGTGAGGTGGTAGGTGGTTGAAGTGGCAGGTGGGTAAGTTGGTAGGTGGGTGTGGTGGTAGGTGGGTGAGGAGGCAAGGCGGTGAGGTTGTAGGTGGGTGAGGTTGTAGATGGGTGAGTAGGTAGGTGGGTGAGGTGGTAGGTGGTTGAGGTAGTTGGTGGGCGAGATGGCAGATGGGTTAGGACACAGGTCGGTGAGGTGGAAGGTGCGTAGGGTGAGAAGGTGGTGAAAAGGCAGGTGGGTAAGTTGGTAGGTGGGTGAGGTGGCAGGTGGGTGAGGTGGTAGGGGGCTGAGGTGTTAGGCAGATAGGGTGAGTAGGTGGTGAGATGGCAGGTGGGTGAGAAGGTAGGTGGGTGAGGTGGTAGGTGCGTGAGGTGGTAGATGGGTGAAGTGGAAGGTGGGTTAGGAGGCAGGTGGGTGAGGAGGTATGTGGTTGAGGTGGTAGGTGGGTGAAGTGGTAGGTGGTTGAGGAGGCAGGTGGGTGAGGTGTTAGGTTGGTGAGATGGTAGGTGGGTGAGGTGGTAGGTGGGTGAGGAGGCAGGTGGGTGAGGTTGTAGGTGGGTGAGCAGGTAGGTGGTGAGGTGTTAGGTGGGTGAGGAGGCAGTTGGGTGAGATGGTAGGTGGGTGAGGTGGTAGGTGGGTGAGGAGGCAGGTCGGTGCCGTCGTAGCTGGGTGAGGTTGCAGATGGGCAAGGAGGTATTTGTGTGAGGTGGTAGGTGGTTGAGGTGGTAGGTGTGTGAAGTGGTAGGTGGGTGAGGAGGCAGGGGTTTGAGGTGGCAAAGGAGCGAGGTGGTAGGTGGGTGAAGTGGTAGGTGGGTGAGATGTTAGATGGGTGAGGAGGCAGGTGGGTGCGTTGGTAGGTGGGTGAGGTTGTTGGTGGGTGAGATGGTAGTTGGGTGATGTGGTAGGTGGGCGAGGTGGCAAGTGGCTGACTTGTTAGGTGGGTGAGGTGGTAGGTGGGTGAATTTTTAGGTGGCTGAGGTATTAGGTGGGTGATGTGGGAGGTGGCTGAGGTGTTAGGTGGGTGAGTTTGAAGGTGGTTGAGGTGGTAGGTGGATGAGGAGGCATGTGCGTGAGATGGTGGTTGGGTGGGTTTGAAGGGTGGTGAGGTGGTAGGTGGGTGTTGAGGCACTTCGATGAGGTGGTAGGTGGGTGAGGTTGCAGATGTTTGAGGAGGTAGGTGGTTGAGGTGGCAGGTGGTTGATGTGGTAGGTGGCTGAGGTGTTAGGCGGATAGGGTGAGTAGGTGGTGAGATGGCAGGTGGGTGAGAAGATAAGTGGGTGAGGTGGTAGGTGCGTGAGGTGGTAGATGGGTGAAGTGGTTGGTGGTGAGGAGGCAGGTGGGTGAGGTGTTGGGTGGGTGAGGAAGCAGGTGGGTGAGGTGTTCGGTGGGTGAGCTGGTAGGTGGGTGAGGAGGCAGGTGGGTGAGGTGTTAGGTGGGTGAGCTGGTAGGTGGGTGAGGAGGCAGGTGGGTGAGGTGTTAGGTGGGTGAGCTGTTAGGTGATGAGGTGTTAGGTGGGTGAGGAGGCAGTTGGGTGACGCGGTTGTTGGATGAGGAGGTAGGAGGCTGAGGTGGTAGGTGAGTGAGAAAGCATTTGGGAGACGGGGTAGTTGGGTGAGGTGGCAGTTGGGTGAAGGGGTAGGTGGGTGAGGTGGCAGGTGGGTGAGGAGGCAGGTGGTTGAGGTGGTAGGTGGGTGAGGTGGTAGGTTGATGAGGAGGCAGGTGGGTGAGGAGGAAGGTCGGTGTGGTGGTAGCTGGGTGAGGTTGCAGGTGGGCAAGGAAGTATTTGGGTGAGGTGGTAGGTGGGTGAGGTGGTAGGTGTGTGAAGTGGTAGGTGGGTGAGGAGGCAGGGGTGTGAGGTGGCAGGTGAGTGAGGTGGTAGGTGGGTGAGGTGGTAGGTGGGTGAGATGGTAGATGGGTGAGGAGGCAGGTCGCTGAGGTGGTAGGTGGGTGAAGTGGCAGGTTAGTGAGGATGTAGGTGGGTGATGTAGTAGGTGGGTGAGGTGGTTTGTGGGTGAGAAGGCAGGAGGGTCGGGTGGTAGATGGCTGATGTGATAGGTGAGTGAGGAGGCAGGTGGGTGAGGAGACAGGTGGGTGAGGTGGTAGGTGGGTGAGGTGGTAGGTGGGTGAAGTGGTAGGTGGGTGTGGTGGTAGGTGGGTGAGGAGGCAGGTGGGTGAGGTGGCAGGTGGGTGAGGTGGTAGGTGGGTGTGGTGGTAGGTTGGTGAGTAGGCATGTGGGTGAGGTGGCAGGGCGGTGAGGTGGTAGGGGGTGAGGTTGTAGATGGGTGAGCAGGTAGGTGGGTGAGGTGGTAATGGTTGAGGTAGTAGTTGGGTGAGGTGGCAGGTGGGTGAGGACACAGGTCTTTGAGATGGATGGTGCGTAGTGTGAGTAGGTGGTGAAATGGCAGGTGGGTAAGTTGGTAGGTGGGTGAGGTGGCAGGTGGGTGATGTGGTAGATGGCTGAGGTGTTAGGCGGATAGTGTGAGTAGGTGGTGAGATGGCAGGTGGGTGAGAAGTTAGGTGGGTGAGGTGGTAGGTGCGTGAGGTGGTAGATGGGTGAAGTGGTAGGTGGTGAGGTGTTAGGTGGGTGAGGAGGCAGTTGGGTGAGATGGTAGGTGGGTGAGGTAGTAGGTGGGTGAGGAGGCAGGTGGGTGAGATGTTAGGTGGGTGAGGAGGCAGGTGGGTGGGGTGTTAGTTGGGTGAGCTGGTAGGTGGGTGTGGAGGCTGGTGGGTGAGGTGGTAGCTGGGTGAGCTGATAGGTGATGAGGTGTTAGGTGGGTGAGGAGGCAGTTGGGTGACGGGGTAGTTGGATGAGGAGGCAGGTGGCTGAGGTGGTAGGTGAGTGAGAAGGCAGTTGGGAGACGGGGTAGTTGGGTGAGGTGGCAGGTGGGTGAAGGGGTAGGTGGGTGAGGTGGCAGGTGGGTGAGGAGGCAAGTGGGTGAGGTGTCAGGTGGGTGAGGTGGTTGGTGGGCCAGGAGGCAGGTCGGTGCGGTGGTAGGTGGGTGATGTTGCAGATGGGCAAGGAGGTATTTGGGTGAGGTGGTAGGTGGGTGAGGTGGTAGGTGTGTGAAGTGGTAGGTGGGTGAGGTGATAGGTGGGTGAGATGGTAGATGGGTGAGGAGGCAGGTCGGTGAGTTTGTAGGTGGGTGAAGTGGCAGGTTAGTGAGGAGGTAGGTGGGTGAGGAGGTGGGTGGGTGAGATGGCAGGTGGGTGAGGTGGTAGGTGGGTGAGGTTGTTGGTGGTTGAGGTGGTAGTTGGGTGAGGTGTTAGGTGGGTGAGGAGGCAGGTGGGTGAGGTGTCAGGTGGGTGAGGTGGTAGGTGGGTGAGGAGGCAGGTCGGTGCGGTGGTAGTTGGGTGAGGTTGCAGATGGGCAAGGACGTATTTGGGTGAGGTGGTAGGTGGGTGAGTTGGTAGGTTTGTGAAGTGGTAGGTGGGTGAGGAGGCAGGGGTGTGAGGTGGCAGTGGAGTGAAGTGGTAGGTGGGTGAGGTGGTTGGTGTGTGAGATGATAGATGGGTGAGGAGGCAGGTCGGTGAGGTGGTAGGTGGGTGAAGTATCAGGTTATTGAGGATGTAGGTGGGTGAGTTGGTAGGTGGGTGAGATGGCAGGTGGGTGAGGTGGTAGGTGGGTGAGGTTGTTGGTGGGTGAGATGGTAGTTGGGTGAGGTGGTAGGTGGGCGAGGAGGCAAGTGGCTGAGGTGGGAGGTGGGTGCTGTGGTAGATGGGTGATCTGGTAGGTGGCTGAGGTGGTAGGTGGGTGATGTGGGAGGTGGCTGAGGTGGTAGGTGGGTGAGTTTGAAGGTGGGTGAGGTGGTAGGTGGATGAGGAGCCATGTTGGTGAGATGGTAGTTGGGTGAGTTTGAAGGTGGGTGAGGTGATACGTGGATGTATAGGCACTTCAGTGAGGTGGTAGGTGGGTGAGGTTGCAGATGGGTGAGGAGGTAGGTGGGTGAGGTGGTAGGTGGGTGAGGTGGCAGGTGGTTGATGAGGCAGGTGGGTGAAGTGGCAGTTGAGTTAGGTAGCAGGTGGGTGAGGTGGTAGGTGTTTGAGGAGGCAGGTGGGTGAGGTGGCAGGTGGGTGAGGTGGTAGGTGGGTGAGGTGGTAGTTAGGTGAGGTGGTTGTTGGGTGCGGTGGTAGGTGGATGAGGATGCCGGGCGGTGAGGTGGTAGGTGGATGAGGTGGTAGGTGGGTCAGGAGGCAGGTTCGTGAGGTGGTAGGTGGGTGAGGTGGTGGGTGGGTGAACTTGTAGGTGGCTGAGGTGGTAGGTGGCTGAGGTGGTAGGTGGGTGATGTGGGAGGTGGCTGAGGTGGTAGGTGGGTGAGATGGTAGGTGGGTGAGGTGGTAGATGGGTGAGGAGGCAGGTGGTTGAGGTGGCAGGTGGGTGAGATGTTAGGTGGGTGAGGTGGTAGGTGGGTGAGGTGGCAGGTGGGTGAATTGGTAGGTGGGTGTGGTGGTAGGTGGGTGAGGTGGTAGGTGGGTGAAGTTGTAGATGGGTGAGTAGGTAGGTGGGTGAGGTGGTAGGTGGGTAAGATGGTAGGTGGGTGTGGTGGTAGGTGGGTGAGGGGGCAGGTGGGTGAAGTGGCAGGTGGGGGAGTTGGTAGGTGGGTGAGGTGGCAGGTGGGTGAGGTGGTAGGTGGGTGAGTAGGTAGGTGGGTGAGGTGGTAGGTGGTTGAGGTAATAGGCGGGTGAGGTGGCTGGTGGGTTAGGACACACGTCGGTGAGGTGGAAGGTGCGTAGGGTGAGTAGGTGGTGAAATGGCAGGTGGGTAAGTTGGTAGGTGGGTGAGGTGGCAGGTGGGTGAGGTGGTAGGTGGCTGAGGTGTTAGGCGGATAGGGTGAGTAGGTGGTGAGATGGCAGGTGGGTGAGAAGGTAGGTGGGTGAGGTGGTAAGTGCGTGAAGTGGTAGATGGGTGAAGTGGAAGGTGGGTGAGGAGTCAGGTGGGTGAGGAGGTATGTGGTTGAGGTGGTAGGTGGGTGAAGTGTTAGGTGGGTGAGGAGGCAGGTGGGTGAGGTGGCAGGTGGGTGAGATGGTAGGTGGGTGAGGTGGTAGGTGGGTGAGGAGGCAGGTGGGTGAGGTTGTAGGTGGGTGAGCAGGTAGGTGGTGAGGTGTTAGGTGGGTGAGGAGGCAGTTCGGTGAGATGGTAGGTGGGTGAGATGGTAGGTGGGTGAGGAGGCAGGTCTTTGCGGTCGTAGCTGGGTGAGGTTGCAGATGGGCAAGGAGGTATTTGGGTGAGGTGGTAGGTGGTTGAGGTGGTAGGTGTGTGAAGTGGTAGGTGGGTGAGGAGGCAGGGGTGTGAGGTGGCAAGGGAGTGAGGTGGTAGATGGGTGAGGAGGCAGGTGGGTGAGGTGGTATGTGGGTGAAGTATCAGGTTAGTGAGGATGTAGGTGGGTGAGGTGGTAGGTGGGTGAGATGGCAGGTGGGTGAGGTGGTAGGTGGGTGAGGTTGTTGGTGGGTGAGATGGTAGTTGGGTGAGGTGGTAGGTGGGCGAGGTGGCAAGTGGCTGAGGTGTTAGGTGGGTGCGTTTGTAGGTGGGTGAGTTGTCAGGTGGCTGAGGTATTAGGTGGGTGATATTGGAGGTGGCTGAGGTGGTAGGTGGGTGAGTTTGAAGGTGGGTGAGGTGGTAGGGGGATGAGGAGGCATGTGTGTGAGATGGTAGTTGGGTGAGTTTGAAGTTGGGTGAGGTGGTAGGTGGGTGTTGAGGCACTTCGGTGAGGTGGTAGGTGGGTGAGGTTGCATTTGATTGAGGAGGTAGGTGGGTGAGGTGGTAGGTGGGTGAGGAGGCAGGTGGTTGATGAGGCAGGTGGGTGAGGAGGCAGTTGAGTAAGTTCGTAGGTGGGTGAGGTGGTAGGTGATTGAGGAGGCAGGTGGGTGAGGTGGCAGGTGGGTGAGGTGGTAGGTGGGTGAGATGGTAGTTGGGTGAGGTGTTATTAGGGTGAGGTGTTAGGTGGGTGAGATGGTAGGTGGATGAGGTTGTAGGTGGGTGAGATGGTAGGTGGGTGAGGTGGTAGGTGGGTGAGGTGGTAGGTGGGTGAGCTGGCAGGTGGGTGAGGTGGTAGGTGGGTGAGGAGGCAGGAGGGTCGGGTGGGTGATGGCTGATGTGATAGGTGAGTGAGGAGGCAGGTGGATGAGGAGCCAGGTGGGTGAGTTGGTAGGTGGGTGAGGTGGTAGGTGGGTGAGGTGGTAGGTGTTTGAGGTGGCATGTGGTTGATGAGGCAGGTGGGTGAGGTGGCAGTTGAGTTAGGTCGTAAGTGGGTGAGGTGGTAGGTTATTGAGGAGGCAGGTGGGTGAGGTGGTAGGTGGGTGAGGTGGCAGGTTTGTGAGTTGGTAGGTGGGTGTGGTGGTAGGTGGGTGAGGAGGCAGGTGGGTGAGTTGGCAGGTGGGTGAGTTGGTAGGTGGGTGAGTTGGCAGGTGGGTGAGTTGGTAGGTGTGTGTGGTGGTAGGTAGGTGAGTAGGCAAGGCGGTGAGGTGGTAGGTTGGTGAGGGTTTAGATGGGTGAGTAGGTAGGTGCTTGAGGTGGTAGATGGGTGAAGTGGTAGGTGGGTGAGAAGGCAGGTGGGTGAGGAGGTATGTGGTTGAGGTGGTAGGTGGGTGAAGTTGTAGGTGGGTGAGGAGGCAGGTGGGTGAGGTGGCAGGTGGGTGAGTTGGTAGGTGGGTGAGGTGGTAGGTGGGTGAGAAGGCAGGTGGGTGAGGTTTTAGGTGGGTGAACTTGTAGGTGGTGAGGTGTTAGTTGGGTGAGGAGGCAGTTGGGTGATGGGGTAGTTGGATGAGGAGGTAGGTGGATGAGGTGGTAGGTGAGTGAGGTGGTAGGTGGGTGAGAAGGCAGTTGGGTGACGGGTTAGTTGGGTGAGGTGGCAGGTGGGTGAGGTGTCAGGTGGGTGATGTGATAGGTGGGTGAGGAGGCAGGTCGGTGCGGTGGTAGGTGGTTGAGGTTGCAGATGGGCAAGGAGGTATTTGGGTGAGGTGGTAGGTGGGTGAGGTGGTAGGTGTGTGAAGTGGTAGATGGGTGAGGAGGCAGGGGTGTGAGGTGGCAGGTGAGTGAGATGGTAGTTGGGTGAGGTGGTAGGTGGGCGAGGTGGCAAGTGGCTGAGGTGTTAGGTGGGTTCGTTGGTAGGTGGGTGAGTTGTTAGGTGGCTGAGGTATTAGGTGGGTGATGTGGGAGGTGGCTGAGGTGGTAGGTGGGTGAGTTTGAAGGTGGGTGAGGTGGTAGGTGGATGAGGGGGAATGTGCGTGAGATGGTAGGTGGGTGAGTTTGTAGGTGGGTGAGGTGGTAGGTGGGTGACATTGTTGGTGGGTGAGGTGGTAGGTTGGTGAGGTGGTAGGTGGGCAAGGTGGCAAGTGGCTGAGGTGGTAGGTGGGTGAGGTGGTAGGTGGGTGAGCTGGTAGGTGTCTGAGGTGGTTGGTGGGTGATGTGGGAGGTGGCTGAGGTGGCAGGTGGGTGAGATGGTAGCTGGGTGATGTGGTAGGTGGGTGAGGAGGCAGGTGGGTGATGTGGTATGTGGGTGAGGTTGCAGATGGGTGAGGAGTTAGGACGCTGATGTCGTAGGTGGGTGAGCAGGCAGGGGGGTGAGGTGGAAGGTGGGTGAGGAGGCAGGTCGGTGAGTTGGTAGGTGGGTGAGTTTGCAGATGGGTGAGGAGGTAGGTGGGTGAGGTGGTAGGTGGGTGAAGCGGCAGGTGTGTGAGGAGACAGGTGGGTGAGCTGGTAGGTGGGTGAGGTTTTAGGTGGGTGCGATGATAGTTTGGTGTGGTGGTAGGTGGGTGAGGTTTTAGGTGGGTGCGGTGATAGGTGGGTGAGGCGGTAGGTGGGCGAGGTGGCAGGTGGCTGATGTGGTAGGTGGGTGAGGTGGTAGGGTGGTGAGGTGGCAGGTGTCTAAGGTGGTAGGTGGGCAAGGTGGCAGGTGGCTGATGTGGTAGGTGGGTAAGATGGTAGTTGGATGAGATGGTAGGTGGGTGAGGAGGCAGGTGGTGAGGTGGTAAGTGGTGAGAAGGTAGGTGGGTGAGGTGGTAGGTGGGTGAGGTAACAGGTGGGTGAGGTGGTAGGTGGGTGAGGAGGCAGGTGGTTGATGAGGCAGGTGGGTGAGGAGGCAGTTGAGTAAGTTCGTAGGTGGGTGAGGTGGTAGGTGATTGAGGAGGCAGGTGGGTGAGGTGGCAGGTGGGTGAGGTGGTAGGTGGGTGAGATGGTAGTTGGGTGAGGTGTTATTAGGGTGAGGTGTTAGGTGGGTGAGATGGTAGGTGGATGAGGTTGTAGGTGGGTGAGATGGTAGGTGGGTGAGGTGGTAGGTGGGTGAGGTGGTAGGTGGGTGAGCTGGCAGGTGGGTGAGGTGGTAGGTGGGTGAGGAGGCAGGAGGGTCGGGTGGGTGATGGCTGATGTGATAGGTGAGTGAGGAGGCAGGTGGATGAGGAGCCAGGTGGGTGAGTTGGTAGGTGGGTGAGGTGGTAGGTGGGTGAGGTGGTAGGTGTTTGAGGTGGCAGGTGGTTGATGAGGCAGGTGGGTGAGGTGGCAGTTGAGTTAGGTCGTAAGTGGGTGAGGTGGTAGGTTATTGAGGAGGCAGGTGGGTGAGGTGATAGGTGGGTGAGGTGGCAGGTTTGTGAGTTGGTAGGTGGGTGTGGTGGTAGGTGGGTGAGGAGGCAGGTGGGTGAGTTGGCAGGTGGGTGAGTTGGTAGGTGGGTGAGTTGGCAGGTGGGTGAGTTGGTAGGTGTGTGTGGTGGTAGGTAGGTGAGTAGGCAAGGCGGTGAGGTGGTAGGTTGGTGAGGGTTTAGATGGGTGAGTTGGTAGGTGCTTGAGGTGGTAGATGGGTGATGTGGTAGGTGGGTGAGAAGGCAGGTGGGTGAGGAGGTATGTGGTTGAGGTGGTAGGTGGGTGAAGTTGTAGGTGGGTGAGGAGGCAGGTGGGTGAGGTGGCAGGTGGGTGAGTTGGTAGGTGGGTGAGGTGGTAGGTGGGTGAGAAGGCAGGTGGGTGAGGTTTTAGGTGGGTGAACTTGTAGGTGGTGAGGTGTTAGTTGGGTGAGGAGGCAGTTGGGTGATGGGGTAGTTGGATGAGGAGGTAGGTGGATGAGGTGGTAGGTGAGTGAGGTGGTAGGTGGGTGAGAAGGCAGTTGGGTGACGGGTTAGTTGGGTGAGGTGGCAGGTGGGTGAGGTGTCAGGTGGGTGATGTGATAGGTGGGTGAGGAGGCAGGTCGGTGCGGTGGTAGGTGGTTGAGGTTGCAGATGGGCAAGGAGGTATTTGGGTGAGGTGGTAGGTGGGTGAGGTGGTAGGTGTGTGAAGTGGTAGATGGGTGAGGAGGCAGGGGTGTGAGGTGGCAGGTGAGTGAGATGGTAGTTGGGTGAGGTGGTAGGTGGGCGAGGTGGCAAGTGGCTGAGGTGTTAGGTGGGTTCGTTGGTAGGTGGGTGAGTTGTTAGGTGGCTGAGGTATTAGGTGGGTGATGTGGGAGGTGGCTGAGGTGGTAGGTGGGTGAGTTTGAAGGTGGGTGAGGTGGTAGGTGGATGAGGGGGAATGTGCGTGAGATGGTAGGTGGGTGAGTTTGTAGGTGGGTGAGGTGGTAGGTGGGTGACATTGTTGGTGGGTGAGGTGGTAGGTTGGTGAGGTGGTAGGTGGGCAAGGTGGCAAGTGGCTGAGGTGGTAGGTGGGTGAGGTGGTAGGTGGGTGAGCTGGTAGGTGTCTGAGGTGGTTGGTGGGTGATGTGGGAGGTGGCTGAGGTGGCAGGTGGGTGAGATGGTAGCTGGGTGATGTGGTAGGTGGGTGAGGAGGCAGGTGGGTGATGTGGTATGTGGGTGAGGTTGCAGATGGGTGAGGAGTTAGGACGCTGATGTCGTAGGTGGGTGAGCAGGCAGGGGGGTGAGGTGGAAGGTGGGTGAGGAGGCAGGTCGGTGAGTTGGTAGGTGGGTGAGTTTGCAGATGGGTGAGGAGGTAGGTGGGTGAGGTGGTAGGTGGGTGAAGCGGCAGGTGTGTGAGGAGACAGGTGGGTGAGCTGGTAGGTGGGTGAGGTTTTAGGTGGGTGCGATGATAGTTTGGTGTGGTGGTAGGTGGGTGAGGTTTTAGGTGGGTGCGGTGATAGGTGGGTGAGGCGGTAGGTGGGCGAGGTGGCAGGTGGCTGATGTGGTAGGTGGGTGAGGTGGTAGGGTGGTGAGGTGGCAGGTGTCTAAGGTGGTAGGTGGGCAAGGTGGCAGGTGGCTGATGTGGTAGGTGGGTAAGATGGTAGTTGGATGAGATGGTAGGTGGGTGAGGAGGCAGGTGGTGAGGTGGTAAGTGGTGAGAAGGTAGGTGGGTGAGGTGGTAGGTGGGTGAGGTAACAGGTGGGTGAGGTGGTAGGTGGGTGAGGTGGTAGGTGGGTGAGGAGGCAGGAGGGTAGCGTGGTAGATGGGTGATGTGATAGATGAGTGAGGAGGCAGGTGGGTAAGAAGCCAGGTGGGTGACTTGGCAGGTTGGTGAGATGGTAGGGGGTTGAGGAGGCAGGTGCGTGAGGTTGAAGGTGGGTGAGGTGTTAGGTGGATGTGGAGACAGGTGGGTGAGGTGGTAGGTGGGTGAGGTGGCAGGTGGGTGAGGTGACAGGTGGGTGAGGTGGTAGGTGGGTGAGGAGGCAGGTGGGTGAGGTTGTAGGTGGGTAAAATGGTAGGTGGGTGAGGCGGCAGGTTGGTGAGGTGTTAGGTGGGTAAGATGGTAGTTGGATGAGATGGTAGGTGGGTGAGGAGGCAGGTGGGTGAGGTGGTAAGTGGTGAGAAGGTAGGTGGGTGAGGTGGTAGGTGGGTGAGGTAACAGGTGGGTGAGGTGGTAGGTGGGTGAGGTGGTAGGTGGGTGAGGAGGCAGGAGGGTAGCGTGGTAGTTGGGTGATGTGATAGATGAGTGAGGAGGCAGGTGGGTGAGAAGCCAGGTGGGTGAGTTGGCAGGTTGGTGAGATGGTAGGGGGGTGAGGAGGCAGGTGCGTGAGGTTGAAGGTGGGTGAGGTGTTAGGTGGGTGTGGAGACAGGTGGGTGAGGTGATAGGTGGGTGAGGTGGCAGGTGGGTGAGGAGACAGGTGGGTGAGGTGGTAGGTGGGTGAGGTTGTAGGTGGGTGAGGTGGTAGATGGGTGAGGTGGTAGGTGGGGGAGGAGGCAGGGCGGTGAGTTTGTAGGTGGGTGAAGTTGTAGATGGGTGAGTAGGTAGGTGGGTGCGGTGGTAGGTAGTTGAGGTAGTAGGTGGGTGAGGTGGTAGGTGTGTGAGGAAGCTGGTTTGTGAGGTGACAGGTGGGTGAGATGGTAGGTGGGTGAGGTGCTAGGTGTGTGCGGTGGTAGGTGGCTGAGGTGGCAGGTGGGTGAGGTGGTAGGTGGGTGAGGTGGCAGGTGGGTGAGGTAGTAGATGGGTGAGGAGGTAGGTGGGTGAGGAGGCAGGTGGGTGAGGTGTTAGGTGGGTGAGATGGTAGGTGGATGAGGTGGTAGGTGGGTGAGGAGGCAGGTGGGTGAGCTGGCAGTTTGGTGAGATGGTTGGTGGGTTAGGTGGTAGGTGGGTGAGCTGGCAGGTGGGTGAGGTGGTAGGTGGGTGAGGTGGTAGGTGGGTGAGAAGGCAGTTGGGTGGCTGGGTAGTTCGGTGAGTTGGCAGGTGGGTGAAGTGGTAAGTGGTTGAGGTGGTAGGTGGTTGAGGTAGTAGGTGGGTGAGGTGTCAGGTGGGTGAGGTGGTAGGTGGGTGAGGAGGCAGGTCGGTGAGGTGGTAGGTGGGTGTGGTTGCAAATGGGCGAGGAGGTATTTGGGTGTGGTGGTAGGTGGGTGAGGAAGCAGGGGTATGAGTTGGCAGGTGAGTGAGGTGATAGATGGGTGAGGTGGTAGGTGGGTGAGATGTTAAATGGGTGAGGAGGGAGATCGGTGATGTGGTAGGTGGGTGAAGTGGCAAGTGGGTGAGGTGTTAGGTGGGTGAGGTTGCAGGTTGGTGAGGACGTAGGTGGGTGAGGTTGTATGTGGGTGAGGTGGTAAGTGGGTGAGGTTGTTGGTGGGTGAGGTGGTAGGTGGGTGAGGTGGTAGGTGGGCAAGGTGGCAAGTGGCTGAGGTGGTAGGTGGGTGAGGTGGTAGATGGGTGAGCTGGTAGGTGTCTGAGGTGGTGGGTGATGTGGAAGGTGGCTGAGGTGGTAGGTGGGTGAGGAGGCAGGGGGTGAGGTGGCAGGTGAGTGAGGTAGTAGGTGGGTGAGGTGGTTGGTGGGTGAGGTGGTAGGTGGGTGAGGAGGCAGGTCGGTGAGTTGGTAGGTGGGTGAGTTTGCAGATGGGTGAGGAGGTAGGTGGGTGAGGTGGTAGGTGGGTGAAGCGGCAGGTGTGTGAGGAGACAGGTGGGTGAGCTGGTAGGTGGGTGAGGTTTTAGGTGGGTGCGATGATAGTTTGGTGTGGTGGTAGGTGGGTGAGGTTTTAGGTGGGTGCGGTGATAGGTGGGTGTGGTGATAGGTGGGTGAGGTGGTAGGTGGGCGAGGTGGCAGGTGGCTGATGTGGTAGGTGGGTGAGGTGGTAGAGTGGTGAGTTGGTAGGTGGCTGAGGTGGTAGGTGGGGGAGGTGGCAGGTGGCTGATGTGGTAGGTGGCTGAGGTGGTAGGTGGGTGAGGTGGTAGTTGGGTGTGGTGGCAGGTGGCTGAAATGGTAGGTGGATGAGGTGGCAGGTGGATGAGGTGGTAGGTGTGTGAGGTGGTAGGTGGGTGAGGTAGTAGATGGGTAAAATGGTAGGTGGATGAGGAGGCAGGTGGGTGAGGTGTTAGGTGGGTAAGATGGTAGTTGGATGAGATGGTAGGTGGGTGAGGAGGCAGGTGGGTGAGTTGTTAAGTGGTGAGAAGGTAGGTGGGCGAGGTGGTAGGTGGGTGAGGTAACAGGTGGGTGAGGTGGTAGGTGCGTGAGGTGGTAGGTGGGTGAGGTGTTAGGTGGGTGTGGAGACAGGTGGGTGAGGTGGTAGGTGGGTGAGGTGGCAGGTGGGTGAGGAGACAGGTGGGAGAGGTGGTAGGTGGGTGAGGTGGTAGGTGGGTGATGTTGTAGGTGGGTGAGGTGGTAGGTGGGTGAGGTGGTAGGGGGGGGAGGAGCCAGGGCGGTGAGGTCGTAGGTGGGTGAGATTGTAGATGGGTGAGTAGGTAGGTGGGTGAGGTGGTAGGTGGGTGAGGTGGTAGGTGTGTGAGGAAGCAGGTTTGTGAGGTGGCAGGTGGGATAGGTGGTAGGTGGGTGAGGTGCTAGGTGGGTGCAGTGGTAGGTGGCTGAGGTGGCAGGTGGGTGAGGTGGTAGGTGGGTGAGGTGGCAGGTGTGTGAAATGGTAGGTGTTTGAGGAGGCAGGTGGGTGAGGTGGTAGGCGGGTGAGATGGTAGGTTGGTGAGTTTGAAGGTGGGTGAGGTGGTAGGTGGATGAGGAGGCAGGTGGGAGAGGTGGTAGGTTGGTGAGTTTGAAGGTGGGTGAGGTGGTAGGTGGATGAGGAGGCAGGTGGGAGAGGTGGTAGGTTGGTGAGTTTGAAGGTGGGTGAGATGGTAGTTGGGTGAGTTTGAAGGTGGGTGAGGTGGTAGGTGGGTGAGATGGTAGGTGGGTGAGGTGGCAGGTGGGAGAGGTGGTAGGTTGGTGAGTTTGAAGGTGGGTGAGATGGTAGTTGGGTGAGTTTGAAGGTGGGTGAGGTGGAAGGTGGGTGTTGAGGCATTTCGGTGAGGTGGTAGGTGGGTGAGGTTGCAGGTGGGTGAGGTGATAGGTTGGTGAGTTTGAAGGTGGGTGAGGTGGTAGGTGGATGAGGAGGCATGTGGGTGAGATGGTTGTTGGGTTAGTTTGAAGGTGGGTGAGGTGGTAGATGGGTGTTGAGGCACTTCGGTGAGGTGGTAGTTGGGTGAGGTTGCAAATGTGTGAGGTGGTAGGTGGTTGAGGACGCAGGTAGGTGAGGTGGCAGGTGGGTGAGGTGGTAGGTGGGTGAGGTGGTAGGTGGGTGAGGTTGTAGGTGGGTGAGGTGGTAGTTAGGTGCGGTGGTAGGTGGGTGAGGAGGCCGGGCAGTGAGGCGTTAGGTGGGTGAGGTTGTAGTTGGATGAGGTGGTAGGTTGGTGAAGTAGTAGATGGGTGAGGTGGTAGGTGGGTGAGGAGGCAGGTGGGTGAAGTGGCAGGTAGATGAGGTGGTAGGTGGGTGAGATGGTAGGTGGATGAGGTGGTAGGTGTGTGAGGAGGCAGGTGGGTGAGGTGGCAGGTGGGTGAGGTGGTAGGTGGGTGAGGTGGTAGGTGGGTGAAGTCGTAGGTGGGTGAGGAGGTAGGTGGGTGAGGTGGCAGGTAGGTGAGGTGGTAGGTGGTTGAGATGATAGGTGGGTGAGTTGGTAGGTGGGTGACCTGGCAGGTGGGTGAGGTGGTATGTGGGTGAGGAGGCAGGAGGGTCGGGTGGTTCATGGCTGATGTGATAGGTGAGTGAGGAGGCCGGTGGGTGAAGAGCCATTCGGTGAGGTGGTAGGTGGGTGAGGTGGTAGGTGGGTGAGGTGGTAGGTGGGTATGGAGGCAAGGCGGTGAGGTGGTAGTTGGGTGAGGTTGTAGATGAGTTAGTAGATAGGTGGGTGATGTGGTAGGTGGTTGAGGTAGTAGGTGGGTGACGTGGCAGTTGGGTGATGTAGTAGGTGGCTGAGGTGTTAGGCGGAAATGGTGAGTAAGTGGTGAGATGGCAGGTGGGTGAGAAGGTAGGTGTGTGAGGGGGTAGGTGCGTGAGGAGGTAGATGGTTGAAGTGGTAGGTGGGTGAGGAGGCAGGTGGGTGAGGAGGTAGGTGGTTGAGGTTGGTAGGTGGGTGAGGTGGTAGGTGGGAGAGGAGGCAGGTGTGTGAGGAGCCAGGTGGGTGAGATGGTAGGTGGGTGAGGTGGTAGGTGGGTGAGGAGGCAGGTGGGTGAGGTTGTAGGTGGGTGAGCAGGTAGGAGGTGAGGTGTTAGGTGGGTGAGGAGGCAGTTGGGTGAGATGGTAGGTGGGTGAGTTGGTAGGTGGGTGAGGAGGCAGGTGGGTGAAGTGTTAGGTGGGTGAGGAGGCAGGTGGGTGAGGTGTTAGGTGGGTGAGCTGGAAGGTGGGTGAGGAGGCAGGTGGGTAAGGTGTAAGGTAAGTGAGCTGGTAGGTGGTGAGGTGTTAGGTGGGTGAGGAGGCTGTTGGATGACGGGGTAGTTGGATGAGGAGGTAGGTGGCTGAGGTGGTAGGTGAGTGAGGTGGTAAGTGGGTGAGAAGGCAGTTGGGTGACGGGGTAGTTGGTTAAGGTGGCAGGTGGGTGAAGGGGTAGGTGGGTGAGGTGGCAGGTGGGTGAGGAGGCAGGTGGTTGAGGTGGTAGGTGGGTGAGGTGGTAGGTGGGTGAGGAGGCAGGTGGGTGAGGTGTCAGGTGGGTGGGGTGGTAGGTGGGTGAGGTTGCAGATGGGCAAGGAGGTATTTGGATGAGGTGGTAGGTGGGTGAGGTGGTAGGTGTGTGAAGTGGTAGGTGGGTGAGGAGGCAGGGGTGTGAGGTGGCCGGTGAGTGAGGTGGTAGGTGGGTGAGGTGGTAGGTGGGTGAGATGGTAGATGGGTGAGGAAGCAAGTTGGTGAGGTGGGTGAAGTGGCAATTGGGTGAGGTGGTAGGCGGGTGAGTTTGCAGGTTGGTGAGGATGTAGGTGGGTGAGGTGGTAGGTGGGTGAGATGGTAGTTGGGTGAGGTGCTGGGTGGGCGATTTGGCAAGTGGCTGAGGTGGTAGGTGGGTGAGGTGGTAGGTGGGTGAGCTGGTAGGTGGCTGAGGTGGTAGGTGGGTGATGTGGGAGGTGGCTGAGGTGGTAGGTGGGTGAGGTGGTAGGTGGGTGAAGTGGTAGGTGGGTGAGGAGGCAGGTGGGTGATGTGGTAGTTGGGTGAGGTTGCAGATGGGTGAGGAGGTAGGTGGGTGAGGTGGTAAGAGGG